>NC_139718.1:35453748-35513748 GCF_964188405.1 Protomyctophum parallelum | reverse complement strand
AAGTCAAGTCATGTCAATTTTATTTCTATAGCACATTTAAAGCAACCAAGGTTGACCAAAGTGCTGGACAGCATAAAAAACAAACTAAAAGATACAGTAAAATAAAAGTACAGAACAAGACTGTACAATGGGAGAGCACAGCAACACATGATTAAAAAGGGGGGAGGGTCATGTGGTGTTAAAAGGCCAGGGAGAACACGTGTGTTTTTAGACGAGATTAAAAAAATGTCCATAGAAGGTGCAGCTTTCACAACCAGTGGCAGGGCGTTCCAAAGTCTGGATGCAGCGACCGAGAACGCCCGGTCGCCTTTTGTTTTCAGGTGAGATCTTCAGGACCATCTGGTCTGCTCAAAGCGTGTCACGATGAGACACGTTTAGAGCTTGTAGATCTGCTATTTCTGTTCACACTAGTGGTGTGACGAAGTGGGTCGCTTGCAAAAAATTGCGAAAAGAATAAAATAAGTGCATCACTGCGTCTCGTCAAAAGAAAGACGAGATAAAGTCAGTAGATAACAGTGCATCTAACATCTAAGGTGGGACTCCAACCGAGTGTTTCCAACTCCAACAGACTGTTTCCAACTCCAACGGGGGAGAGGGGAGTTGCACCACTCAGTTCACCGGTTGCTTCTTTTGGGCTTGTTTTCATAGAGCCGTTTCACTCACAGAATCCGACAACCCCGGAGCCTCTGCATCACGCACCAAAACAAACATATCTTTGCTATGGACACACCACCAGACCCACCAGTTTGGGCTGAAAGCAGTAGTCAGCCCTGAAACATGACGAGCAGACTAGACCAAAGTTCAAATAGACGATCTATAGCTCACAACGTGTCAATGTAGATCGGCTATAGTTGAACAATTTTTTTTTTCTTCTCCAAAATAGTAAAAAAAGGCAAAGAAGTTTAGGAATAGGGGGCACGGCACTGACGAAAATAGGGCCATTGGTCTCCCTCCCTCGTCTCTCTCTCCGTATTCATTTCCCCCTCTCTCCTCGTCTCGCTCTTTGTGGTTGACATCAAACCAGCCGACACTCAGGGCGCTCAGAGGTCGGCCCTTCTTTCATCCAGACTGTAAAAAAAAAACAAAAAAAACAGGCCGGGCTGCTTTTCAAAAAAGGAGCCTCACTGGCATCAAAGCTCAGTCTTACACTTGGCGTTTGACCACGGCACCACCTTATTTAACCTTGGCGATTGCACGCGCAATCGTGGAAAAGTGTAATTTATTGATTTGCCAGGGTCCAGTGAAGCCCCTTAATTGAACATGTGATACAACTCAAACTCTCCAATTTTTTACATGCCGCGCTGTGAGTTTGCACATTTGCTATTTTTCAATAGACAAAGTATAAAATATAGATGAAGTGGTTAAAATGATTGTGATGCTGGGGAGCCCTCCCCAAGGACCCCTGGGGGTCTCCAGACGGCCCACTTTGAGAACCACTGCACTAGGTGAAAACCAGTGCTCACACGTTGGGCGCACGCCCCCTGCGTCTCAAGCCATTCCACCGGTGCGATCATGGATAATAGATAGTCGATGCGGCGGGCGCATCGGGCCCAGCCAAAACACGTTAACCGCTTTTGATGCCCAGACTAGGCTTATAACTCGTGCCAGTTTGTCTGCGGGCACCTTACAGTAGGAGGGCACAAAGCATTTAATATTGAGCAAAGGAAATTCAATCGGTTGCCTTCCCCTTACAAGTCGCTGCGGTGCAAACTTCCACTGCATGCGTCTGCGTCTGTGTGTGTGTGTGTGTGTGTGTGTGTGTGCCTTGCCTTCAGTGTGGTAGCCCTAGGGGTATGGTGGATCCAAAAGCAATGGGAATACATTAGAGAACAATTCATGCAGTGTAAAAAAAACCAAACTAAACCAAAGTAGTGGTGCCGGAGACAAGTAGAGTTGTTGGTACTTTCTCAATGGTGCCGTCTCACATTAAGCTCCTGAGGTTGCACAACTTTCTCCTGTTAATATTTAATAGGCCAGCTGTGGTGCGGCGGTATGCTGGTGGGTAAAAAAGGAGGTGGGTGATATATGTTCAGTTCAAGCGCAGGAAGAGGCATATTCTTGAACCGCAGCGCTAGCGTTCGTCGTAGCCTTGCGGCACATTGAGGAATGGGATTCATAATGCCTCGTGTATATACAGTATATCCTACAGAAGCTTTCAAACATGAAATGAGTAGTAGCAGCACAACTTAATTTAATACAGCATCACAATCGTTTTAACCCCCATACTTTATACACTGGGGCAAACACAAATAGCAGATGTACAAGCTCACAGTAGGTCATTTCATGGCACCCTTCGCCCGCGGTCAAATACAATATCAATTTGAGGGTCCTTGACCTGACAAAGTTTCAGAACCAGTATTCTACAAGCTCACCAACTAGATAGATGCCTAAACTGTAAACCGTATGTACCAAATGTGCAGGATTCCACTGATAAACATTCCTGAATATCTTTATTCTATTTGGCTGTTTTGGTGGTTTGTTGCTATTGTCATATTTGTAACTGTACCGCAGTGGGCAATCTGGCCATAACTTCCTGTTGTCAGTCAACAATAATGTGGGAACAATAATTAAAAAAAGGGTCACATTAGTGTGCCTATACAAGATGACGCTAGACACAGCTGATACAAATTAATGATAAATGCTTATTATCAAGCACTGAAGTTACTTAACATGCACCATTTAATCCCAATGCCAGACTCAAGTGTCACTGCAGCAGCCACGCAGTCAGAATGAGAGTTATATTAGGCTACAGCTTAGAGCAGGGATATTCAAATGGCGGCCCGCGGGCCACATGCGGCCCGCGGAGCGCCCCCCTTGTGGCCCCTTGAAGAATTTTGAAAAAATAAAATAAAATACACAATCTCACAATAATAAACCCTGTTAGGGTCCATTTGGTTCCATTTGTACACTCTCAGAGTTACAGACCCATAAGCGTCCATTTGGTTCCAAACCATTTCCCTGGGGACCCTCAAGGACCCTGGGTGTCCCCGGACCCCGAACCACACTTTGGGAATCACTGCTCTATGTAATCTGATCTTTATAGTCTGATAAACTATTCTCACGTAAATAAATCTTGTTTAAAAAACAATCTGCCTAACGATGATGTCACTGGTGGTCGTGGACGGGTTTCTGAACTGCCCACAGCAGTGAGTGAGTGTGTGTGTGTGTGTGTGTGTGTGTGTGTGTGTGTGTGTGTGTGTTTGTGTGTGTGTGTGTGTGTCCGTCCGTCCAGCTGATGGTCGTTAATGTCGAAGCAATGCTGTTTATGCACTGTCAAATAGGTCTAGGCCTACATCTATTCTAAGGTGGCATATACCTGTATAGACATATTATCCTGCTCATTACTGTGCGGAAATATACATAAATCTTCGTGTTTGACTTTGAGCACAAAAAGCATTTTGAGAACCCACAAATGTGTCAGTGAAATAAATTCGAAAGGAAATGTAAAGAATATCTGATGGGGTGATACCACAAACCGAGTAGTTCCAGGCTCCATTCCCAGCTGGACCATGTTGCTGAATGCCACTCTCGCTTGTCTCTGCGTTCCCCGTCTCTCTACACCAGTGGTTCCCAAACTGGGGGGGGTCCCCAGTGGTCAATTTGGTCTTTGGTCTTTCACCAGGCATTGATTGATCGAAACAGTAATACAAGTTCTGTAAGTGAAGACAGTGTGCCGGACTCCCCTCTTTCCTGCTGTTGCAGTGCATTGCTCCGACGCACCTGGCCCTCCGTAGGCGTGCATGAGGACTTTTTTCTTTAAATGTATGTGGTGTCATAATTAAAAGTAAAGTTGATTTGTCACACTGAGCTACAGTCATGCGTGCGTGCGTGAGTGCGTGCATGCGTGTGTGCGTGCGTGTACCTCTTCTGCCAGGGTAAACAGCAGGGTAGTATTCGTAGTACAGATCTGGTTGATCCATGTTACCGAACGGCTCCATTTCCAGGTGGGCGTTCTGGAATAGGTTCAGCTTGGTCAGCAGCGCCAGACGCACAAACCACAGCTGGAAAGACGTGCAACACGCACACGCACTGATTAGTGCACAGTTAAAAACATACAAGCACTTTCACATTATGCCTCATCTGACATTGATCCAATACACTGGTGGTGAGAGGAGAGAGAATAGATAAAGTATAGATAAAAAGGAGAGAGAGAGAGAGAGAGAGATATATCAAGCGTATCTCCTATCTCCCCTGATCACAGCTGTTGTTCTCTCTGGGAAGTACTGCCCTCTGTCTGTCATACAGTGTGTGCGTGTGTGTGTGTGTGTGTGTGTGTGTGTGTGTGTGTGTGCAATCCGTGCATGCTTCTTTTCTTTGACTGTAATATATGCAGGCATCTCTTGGCTTCTCAGCTTCTTTCTCACACACACACGCGCACGGCATGTCGGGCATGACTCTGTATTCCCCAAATGCACACCCACACGCAAGAAGACAGACACTAGGCTGAATGTCAGACTCGCGCTAACCAGCACACACACACACACTCACTCTCACTCACACCCACACACACACACACACACACACGAAGGTACAGTCCAGTACCTGCATTGATTCTGTGGTGTGGGACGTGGGCTGGCCACTCTTGCCATATCCCTGGTTGTGAGCTGTCAGCAGCCGGCCTGTCAGGTCCACTGCAGCGCGCCAGTTCTTACTGCTCTGAATGGGAGGGAGAGGAAGGATATACATGGTTTTATCTCCAGAACTTTTTGTGTTTTTTTGAGTGGTGCAACCACTCCTATAGACAGCTGTGTGTGTCCCTGGGTCTGTCCCGAGCACGAAGATAGCGTTATAGTGTTTGTTCACCACCAAGTGTCACTGTTGCACAGCTTAACACACAGACACAGACACACACAGTACAGTACAGTACAGTACAGTACAGTACAGTACAGTACAGTACAGTACAGTACAGTACAGTACAGTACAGTACAGTACAGTACAGTACAGTACAGTACAGTACAGTACAGTACAGTACAGTACAGTACAGTACAGTACAGTACAGTACAGTACAGTACAGCACCACTCACTCCAGACGGGTCTTATTTTTAATACATTAACCCCCCTAAATCATACTAAAGAGTCACACGAAAGCATCGGAAACATCGAAGGTCTAACTCTCGGGAAAACCGCACGATCGGAACGTCAGTCATTTCTTGTAACGGTCCGACGTGCTCCAGTGTCTATCCCTTCTGCAAATGTTGTCCTCTGCTCCTGTGATGCATCGGACTAGCCGTATTAGGCTGAGGTGCGCAAGTAAAGACCTTTTGGATACATTTTGTACACTTTCAGAGTTACATTCACACTCAGGATTTTAACTGTGACATCTTAGCAGACTGAACAGTGAAAGTCTAATAAAGTAATCCCTCACTATTTGTGAGTGATAAATGACTTGTGAAATACTTAGTGTTTTTCTTATTATTAAACGTAGATTATTGTCTTAGGACCCCAGTAAGACTTTTAAATAAACAAAAAAACAGCTAAAGGGATCCAAACACATACTGTGTGTGTGTGTGTGTTTTATGTGTGAGCGACACACGGTGCGTGGATGACCGGCTGATATGGCAACCAGAGGACGAAGCTCGTGTGTGCATATACAGTACGTGCCTGGGTGCACGCGCACACAGACATTAGCAGCATCTGCTTCCACAGAAGGTGGTGGGAGTTGAGCGGGGGGCAGAGGGAGGGAGGGGAGGAGGGGACCAGGGTGTAGAGTCACACCACCCCATCAACCCACATGACAAGGTCAGCCCGCCGATTGGGGTCCTATAAGTGTAGTGCCATTCATCACAGCCACGGAGCTAATTGGGAGCGGGATAGAGACAGTAGGGGAGAGAGAGAGAGAGACACTCATTCTAGTCATCTCTCTACCTGTCACGATAGTCATCATGAAATTCTCAACCTCACCCCCCCCCTCGTAGTAGCCTATCTCTATTCCCCCTCCCGGTCCCGTTCTAAACAGTTGTTGTTAACTATAATGACTAGTCCATACCCGTATATATATTTTTGCACACTGAAAGTGTTTGCAGACTTTGGGTGATGCCCCCGTCTGTGTACATGCATTGCATAGCACCATTCAGGTGAATGAATTGGTTTTGTATTCACAGAGAGAAGCTTTTGACCCACTCAGTTGCTTTTGACCCACTCAGTTGGCTTCCCAGCTTCTCTCTCTCACACACACACACACACCCACACCCACACCCACACCCACACCCACACACACACACACACACACACACACACACAATTTGATTCACAGTAAAAGATATAGAGAGAGGTAGAGAGAGAGAGAGAGAGTATCACCACACAGGTGCAGTCACAATGCTGTGATTGCACATGGGGAAGCGATCGCACATGAGCTCTGCAGCCGCACTAGATATAACAACGCTAATAAACAACGTACATTTAGGGCAAGTGAAAAACGGGCTTCGTTATTTGGTGTATATAATGGTCAATCCCTGTGTGCAAATTCAGATCAATTGCTCCAGCCATTGAGGGGCAATCTCGTTGTGAGGAGAGTTTGAGGACAGCCATCTCTTGAAATAGTAGACAGATAACAATACATATATTGCTTTAAAATGGTTCTAACTACGGATATCTGATATTGAATTCTGATATCAACAGTTACTGAAATAAATAAGTAGGCTTTTAAGACTTTTTAGACAAAACTAATGTCAGGCAACAACATCACACACATCTCCCGTCATGAAATTAACACATTGTGCCCAATTGTATCGTGATGGCTTTCCAAATGTAATCATTCTGTGTGGAAAATAAATAGAACGACTTCAGCGACTCCAAGTTCGACTTGAAATAATACATGAAATACGTTACTGATATTTTCCCACATTACATTATTATGTTAATATCGACATCTTTCGTTGTAACTTGTAACTCAAGTGGACCACACCACAACTACAAAGGCAGTGTCCAAACCTCACAATAACGACAAAGTCTTTGGGCTGGGAAGTTGTGGGAAGTGGGAACCCCTATACATGATTTGTGTTGCTAAAATTTATTTTTAGATTTATTTTTGGCCAATATAGGTATCAAGTTAAAAGTGACCTTGAGGCTATAAATTATCTCACTTTCCTTGGGGAGCCGCTTGTATGCACGACCATGCGGCCCTTGTGGGTTGTTTTTGCGAACGCAGTGAGCCACTTAGTATGACAGCAAGGGCTGAATGTCTGTGTGTCACGCTGTTACACCACCCGCCCGCCACCAGAGGGCGCAGCTAGACAGCAAGGGCTGACGCAGCTAGACAGCAAGGGCTGAATGTCTGTGTGTCCCGCTGTTACACCACCCGCCGCTGCTTAACAACGACACTGTCTGTAACTTGCTCGCTGTTACACCACCCGCCGCTGCTTAACAACGACACTGTCTGTAACTTGCTGTACTAGGCCCAACATAAAAATAATACTGTCACAACGACACTGTCTGTAACTAGGCTATGTGTACTAGTGTGTGCATATGGGCTAACGTTAGCTAAGCAGTCACAGTCCTGTTTACTGCTGCTCAACAACGACACACCAGAGGGCGCAGCTAGACAGCAAGGGCTGAATGTCTGTGTGTCCCGCTGTTACACCACCCGCCGCTGCTTAACAACGACACTGAATGTCTGTGTGTCCCGCTGTTACACCACCCGCCGCTGCTTAACAACGACACTGTCTGTAACTTGCTCGCTGTTACACCACCCGCCGCTGCTTAACAACAACACTGTCTGTAACTTGCTCGCTGTTACACCACCCGCCGCTGCTTAACAACGACACTGTCTGTAACTTGCTGTACTAGGCCCAACATAAAAATAATACTGTCACAACGACACTGTCTGTAACTAGGCTATGTGTACTAGTGTGTGCATATGGGCTAACGTTAGCTAAGCAGTCACAGTCCTGTTTACTGCTGCTCAACAACGACACACCAGAGGGCGCAGCTAGACAGCAAGGGCTGAATGTCTGTGTGTCCCGCTGTTACACCACCCGCCGCTGCTTAACAACGACACTGTCTGTAACTAGGCTATGTGTACTAGTGTGTAAAAAGTAAAAACTTAAAAAAAAGAAATATATATATATATATATATATATATATATATATATATATTATGGGGTTAGCGGTGCTGAGCCTTCTCGTGGCGGCCCTGTTTTCACTAATTTCACAGTACCACACACTTCTCACTAATTCGTAATTTATTCTAATTGTTATTGCAATTTACGATCTGCGTTCGCTTCCCGCGTTCTCGCGTCTTACTTGTTATAGACCTGGTTGCTTATTTCTTGCTTAAATCTGCACCCTTTGCACCCTCTTTTGTCCACCCCTCCCTTTGGCCATCGCTCTCCACTCTCCCAGTCTGTTCCTTTGAACCGCCATTGTGCTCTCAGTCTCTCAGTGACTAGTTTTACAAGTTTCCAATTAGTTCCCACTGAAAAACACAGAATGAGAGCACGGCTATACCTTCAAGAGAAAAGGGTTTCGTCTCAACTGAAAGTTCACTCATGTGGATTGGACTGCATTGTAAAGAAAAGAAAAAAAGAAAGAAAGAAAAAAGGAAACGGATGATGAATGAATATCGGCAATGTAATACAACATTTCTTTTACTATATGATCTACTATACCGACTCTACCGACATTCAAACAGCTTTTTCCCACACGGCTATCCGGCTCCTCAACGCTGCTGGTTTCCGCCCCCCTGACCCCCCCTCTATCCTGATCACTTATTTATTCACTATTCTTTGCACTATGTTGTTTTTGCACTGTCTTGTCCCGTTTTGCACTTGTCCTAATGTTGTAACTGCACTCTGCTGTCCACCAAAACAAATCCCTAACATGTTTACATGTCATGGCAATAAAGTCTTCTGATTCTGACTACAATGTTTAAGCTGTGGTGGTGGTGGTGGTGGGGGTCTGTCTGAGGTACCGGACTGGACATGCCCGACCAGCACAGAACGACATTGTGATATCCACGGGTGAAGGCAGCATACAATCTCACCACTGAAGCATTGTGTTCTAATGGGCAATTTGAGAAACGGTGTGAAAGGAGCCCCCGTGCAGGCCCACACACTAGCGCCGTTTCTTAAACAATTAACACAGCAATGTAAAATGATGATGTTTTAGTCATTACTGTTCCTGCTGTTCTACACACTAGTGCCGACCAGGTGAAGGAGTCACAAATCGAGGCCTTTTAACAGTTGGCTTTTGATGAAAAATAGTCACGGATGTGACGTGTGTTGTGACCTCGTAGATCTTGTAGATCTGCTATTTATTCAGCGCGACACACCGGCACGCAACCGAGTATAACTGAGGCTTTAGAGCTCCGGATTTTACTGTGCTCCCAATTAGATGTCCCCCCCCCCACCCCGCCTTTCATCTCCATCGGTTCCACCTCGCTCCTCCATGTCTGCTTTCCCCTCCTCCTCCTCCTCCTCCTCTCGACCTCCCCCGTTTCTCCTCTCTTCCCCTCTCTCCTCTACTAACCCCCTCCCCATCCTGCCCTGAGCCCAGTGGCTGTGGTGCCTCTGAATCTTCATTAGAGAAGGAAATGAGGCTGAAAACGAGGAGGCAGCCCGGATGGCCGAAAGCAGCTGCAGCCACTCGCACGCACGCACGTGCACGCACACTACAGTGGTCCGCAGGGTATTAGGAGGCAGGTGTGTGTGTGTGTGTGTGTATAATCGTGCGTGTGTGCTTGTGCGCAATCTGCGCATGTGTATGTGAGACTGATAGAGAGAGCAGTGTGGACTGTGGAGAGGGCACGTCTATGGGGGCACTGTATGTCCGCAGTTGTGTATAGTAGCTGCATTTTCATGCACGCATCCACACGCGCGCATCCACACGCATCCACACGCACACGCACACGCACACGCACACGCACACGCACACGCACACACACACGCACACGCACACGCACACACACACACACACACACACACACACACACACACACACACACACACACACACACACACACACACACACACACACACACACAGTATCATGTTCAGTCACACACACAGGCGCAGATGCTTAAGGGGGGTGCTGTACGAGGAATGTGTAGAGAAAGAGAGCGATAACTCAAGGGAGAAGAGAGGAGAGAGTTCAGGTGAGGACCACAATGGAAAAAAGCTTTTTGTACAAAGTATTCCATCAATCAAAGGATGGGAGAAAGTTGAGGAAAGAAGAAAAGAGGAGAAGAGAAAAAGAGGAGAGGAGAAAAGAGAAGAGAGGAGACAGAGGACGACTGTGGCTCAGGAGGTAGAGCAGGTCGTCCAATGACCCATGGGTCGGCGGTTCGAATCCAGGCTCCTCCTGTCTACATTGCTCCCGATGTGCTGGTTGGTACCTTGCATGGCTTCCGCCGCAATCGGTGTATGAATGTGTGTGTGTGAATGGGTGAATGTAATGCACAATCTATGTAAAGCGACTTGGATAAAGGCGCTATATAAATGCACCATTTACCATTTAGAGGAGAGGAGAGGTGAGGAGAGGAGACAGTTGAAGTGAGGAGAGGAGAAGAGCGGAGCAGTGAGGAGAGCGGTGCATGCAGTGAGGCTCTGCCAGGACACAGACTGGTATCCAGCAGCAGAGCAGAAGTGAACAGAGGAGACCTTACGTAACGATGCGGTACCCCTGACACACATAGCTTCATGTCGCCGCACGACGCTCTCATTTACTCGCTGATAATCCGTCTCGTCTTTTCCTCTCATAGAGATAGGGAAGGACAAACTAAACTAAACAAAACAAAAAAAGCACATCTGTCCGAACGCTGCGGCGACGGACGGACAGCATAGGGGGGAGGACGTGAGTAGGATTGGAGTGTAGGCAGTATTTAAAGTGGAAAGCGGTGGTTAGAGGCGCAACAAAGCCTGTGTCCCGGGAGGGTTGCAGGTCCACTGGCCAGATAAACGCAGCCCTACAACACTGTACAATGTTACTCTGAGAGTGTGTACATTTGTACCACACTCTGAGCCCTCCGGTGAAACTCGCTCTTGCGCGTGCGCGCCACTGTGTGTACTACTGTGTAGCCTGTGAGCAATCGCGTGCGTGTGTGTGTGTGTGTGTGTGTGTGTGCTCGCGCATGGGTACGTGACGTGGGCGTGGGTGTGTGTGTGCTTGTTTGTTTGTGTGTCTCAGGGGAATGCGTTTAGAACAACTTCCCACTTGGCACTTAACACTGCATGCAAATTGCTGTGCACTTTATAAAACAAGAAACAACATCAAATGGTCAGGGAAAGGAGGGGCTTACAGAGTGCTTTAAGGACATGTTATTTTCCACCAGTCAACACACACACACACACACACGCATGTTTGAAGTTAAAGAAACTACATACTAGGCATGTAACAATATATCATATATCTATATATATATCGATATTAATCGATTATCGCTGTGAATCCTGACGATATTAATTGATTATATATATATATATATATATATATATTTTTTTAGAGGGGCTAGTAAATGACGGTGTGTGTGTGATATGAAATGTGAGCTTTAATCATATTCCATCATATTCAAGTGTTTCGGAGAGAAATGAGACAGACTCCATGCACTGCAGAGGGGAGCTGTGTGTGTGTGTCTGTGACTGTGCCCAGGTGATGGTCGTTGATGCTCATTAATACATCGAGGAAGGCAATTAAGTTTCTACACTGTCAAATAGGTCTACATCTATAAGATAAAATGGTGCATTTATATATAGATGTCATCAAAGAAAGCATTTTTACATGTTAACTCGAGCTAGGTTCTAAGCGAGAAAGCATGTTTACAGTTGATGAAAAGTAATGCTACTTTTGCAATGTAGTTAAATACAAATTGTGAAGAAAGCTTTAAATCATTAAAAAATATATTTTTTAGCAGCTCACTGACACCCTGATAGGTCGGGCGTGAACCTCATATTGTGATACGTATTGTATCGTAGGTTGAGTGTATCGTTACATGCCTACTACATACACATTTTAACACAGCTGTTCATTTTTTATGCAGTTCATTTTATATAGTTGTTGTACGGCGTGTGTAATGTAACACTGAACCAGAACCGTTTTCTGGGTGTTACAGCACAATTTTTCCATGCTCATTATTACACAGTAAAATGTTTCATTTGTGACTGACTGGGAGAGTGAACTAAATGTAACCAAATGGACCTGGGGTGTATTTAGAAATCTATGTCATTACATCGCCATCAAAGGCACAGCGGCTTTTGTCATTGACTTTATGGCGTGATTCAAAGAATCCACAACCAATGACCTGTATTATGTATATAATAGACTGTCAGTCCTAGCCTGAAGACGCTACGCAAGCTAGCTGCTATTCAGTACCGCCTGCAGGACTTCCACACAACATCAGGTGGGAACTGGCAGCCAGCCATGACGACGGCAAGGAAACTTCCACCATGGGCGCCCCTCACTTCACAGTGAGTGTGTTTTAAAACACAATTCTTCTCTTCTGGAGGTCCATGGCACAAAAAAAATCAGATTTGGGGTCCACGCACGCACGCACGCACGCACTCACGCGTAAATGGTTTAAATTAAAACTGAGGACAAGGTGGCAGAAGAGAGAGAGGGGAGGGGGGGGGCACTATTGAGTGATATAGGGGAGCAGGCTGATTAATAATTTAGCTGGGCTCAAATGACTCCGCAATAAGACCTAATCAGATCCCACCAAATCAAATGAGGAGGCATTACCGTGGTGATTTATTGCCGTGGATATTAAATGAGGAATTGAGTGCGCGGTGCTACAGTATGCTATAAGGAAGCGTGTTGGGATTGCTAATGTCTGTGGCGGCGGTGCTGCACAGTGCAATCCTCAGTGTTAACCCATTTTGGGCGGGAACCCCTTTTGGTGTTTTAAAAATGATGTTATAATTTAGCTATTGAAAAATAGCAGATCTACAAGCTCATAGCGCGCCACCGAGTGGCGCGCTACGAGCTTGTAGGTCTGCTATTTTTGAAAAATGGTGAAAATGTGGCACACATTTGGAATTTATATTATTTTTTTGCCTCTGGGGAGGTCCCTGGAACAACATATTTTCAGATAGGGGGTCGGAGGCATATTACATATAATTCTTGGGGTCCTTGACATGAAATATTGAGCACCACGGATATAGAAACATGAGGTTTCTCAGAGAAAAAAGACATTTTAAAAAGACGTTTTTTCGACGTCAGGCCTAAATGGGTTAAATAACGCTGAGTGTACAGATGGAACCAACGGGACCTGTACGGGTCCCTTTGGTTCCATTAATACACTTCCACAGTAACGGAGGGATGAACGAACGACGAGGATTTTTACTGGCAGACGGAGGTTTAGTTTGGACTTCTTTTATACCATGGGAAACCGATTTGTCAACCCGAATCCCAATGATTCCGATAGCGACAGCATGGACACGAATCCCTGTGTCGTTTGTGCATCCCCCCCCCCCCCCCCCCCGCAAAATTGCGTACCATAGTATAGCGGTCAGATTTGACCCCAACAGGGTGACAGATCTGAACACAGATGTTTAGTTTAGGCCTATATTTGAATAAAAATAACAATATATGGATTAGTTTACCATTATAACACTTGTTCGTCTCTGTAGACTGTATAGCTATATGTATTGCTTTGTTTTTGAAAACTTTCATAAAATGACTCATATCTCTACATTCTTTTTCACATTTGGAATGGATGGAACACAAACCCACTCATCCACTGCGGCAGCAGCCAGCGTGTCAACTTTCTTTCGAGACGTGACATGGAGTTTGTAAAGACGCACGACATGCATGGCAACACCACCCAGTTACACAACTAGACAGTGAAAATATGTAAAGTCAAGGATTTAGTGCCATTAAAGTAGTGGATCGAATTGGAGTGCATTAAGCCTGCTCACACCATAGGAGAGAGAGAGAGATAAAGTCGATACTAATTAACAATCCTAAACTTCAATAGCACTGCATTGTTTTACATACACACACACACACACACAGTCTTGTCAAGAGTTTAAAAGGGGCGAGGCTTCTTAATTGTGTTCAACATCATCAAGTTGAGTGCAGTTCTCCTTTGGCGAAATGAAAAAAAGTGAAAAATAAAACAGAGGGGGGGAAAAAACCGGAATAACAAAGCTGAGTGAACAAAGAACGCCCACATGCCGGGTCTCTCGCGAGACGCGGAGCCTGCAGGCAAATCAGACTTCAAAAGGATTCTTCGTCCTGGGCTTGGTTAAAACAGGCAGCTTCCCCGTGACACTTTTCTTTTGTAACGATATACACGCGGAGGAGAGGTAAGATAAAACACACGGGCTGGTCGTGGGAGAGAAGAAACGAGCCAACTTTACTTTGATGCCTTTGTGTAGCTCGTCTGCTGTGACTTGGACAAAGAGAGAGAGAGAGAGAGAGAGAGAGAGAGAGAGAGAGAGAGAGAGAGAGAGAGAGAGAGAGAGAGAGAGAGATAAAGCAAGAAAGACAGACAGACAAAGATTGGGGGGGAGTGTGAGTGAGAGAGAGAGAGAGAGAGAGGGGGGGGGAGATAAAGCAAGAAAGACAGACAAACAAAGATTGGGGGGGAGTGTGAGTGTGAGAGAGAGAGAGAGAGAGAGAGAGAGAGAGAGAGAGAGAGAGAGAGGGGGAGAGGGAGAGAGAGTTTAGCCTTCAAGCTAGAGGTTGGCCTCTTTGGCTACTGTTCTGAGAAGAACATTGAATGGAAGCCGTTTTGTGTGTGTGTGGTCTGTATGTCAACAATAACAACACCCCCCTTTCCCCAACGCTGTGTGTGTGACTGCGAGAGAGAGAGAGAGAGAGAGAGAGAGAGAGAGAGAGAGAGAGAGAGAGAGAGAGAGAGAGCTTGGTGTGTAGAAGAGGGGAGAGAAAAATAAGAAAGTAGGGGACACCGAGTCTATACCCCTATGGGACGTGCTTTAGAAAACGGGGGGGGGGGGGGTCAAATGCAGAGCAGCTCACGCCTCACTGACACCCTGATAGGTCGGGTCAAATGCAGAGCAGCTCACTGACACCCTGATAGGTCGGGTCAAATGCAGAGCAGCACACTGACACCCTGATAGGTCGGGTCAAATGCAGAGCAGCTCACTGACACCCTGATAGGTCGGGTCAAATGCAGAGCAGCTCACTGACACCCTGATAGGTCGGGTCAAATGGAGAGCAGCACACTGACACCCTGATAGGTCGGGTCAAATGCAGAGCAGCACACTGACACCCTGATAGGTCGGGTCAAATGCAGAGCAGCTCACTGACACCCTGATAGGTCGGGTCAAATGCAGAGCAGCACACTGACACCCTGATAGGTCGGGTCAAATGCAGAGCAGCTCACTGACACCCTGATAGGTCGGGTCAAATGCAGAGCAGCACACTGACACCCTGATAGGTCGGGTCAAATGCAGAGCAGCTCACTGACACCCTGATAGGTCGGGTCAAATGCAGAGCAGCACACTGACACCCTGATAGGTCGGGTCAAATGCAGAGCAGCTCACTGACACCCTGATAGGTCGGGTCAAATGCAGAGCAGCACACTGACACCCTGATAGGTCGGGTCAAATGCAGAGCAGCACACTGACACCCTGATAGGTCGGGTCAAATGCAGAGCAGCACACTGACACCCTGATAGGTCGGGTCAAATGCAGAGCAGCACACTGACACCCTGATAGGTCGGGTCAAATGCAGAGCAGCACACTGACACCCTGATAGGTCGGGTCAAATGCAGAGCAGCTCACTGCATTTGACCCAACTAGGCTTGTCACAATAACATCATCGCCTAGTATAGTCGCAATTATTTGAGATAATCGCAATTATTTTGTCATAGTCATCATAATCGTTTCCGTGTTGAAAAAAGTTTTGTCTTCACCGGGCCGAAGGCATGGGGGGAGAGTATGTTTTGTTATACATTAGCAGATCTACAAGCTTACGACGAGTCGCTTTACTCACTCGTGATGCATTGTAGGCTTGTAGATCAGCTATTTCCGCAATATTTTTTTACCTTTTAAGTATAAAAATACTTCTAAATAATGAATGTCAGTAATACGTGTATTTGTGCATATCTGCCCTGTGCAACCAGGCAAGCAAAAATGTATTCGTTCTAATGTTCAATGCCGCAAACACAATAAAACCGTTAATCGCAATTATTTGTGTGACAATTAATCGTCAACTTAAATTTGTATTCATGACAGCCCTATATAGACCCAACAAAATTCTCAATAAATTTTGTCATAGTTTTAGTCACCATAGCTAAGTTTTATTTTGTTTTCGTCAAAGAAAAAAGGTAAGTCGATGAACACTTTTTGTCATAAACAAGGTAAGTGCCATGCCCAGGCAGCTACTACAAGCCAAAGTTCTACCAAAGTTCAACATCTAATTGAATCAGGGCATTGAACATGTAACCCAAATAAACTCTACACATAAAACCCAGCAAGGTTGAACAGACCGAGCCGTTTCACAGCACACCACGAGAGACTCCGGCACGTCCTTCACTGCTCCGAAAAGCTGACGCCGCATTATCCGAGGCCTCGGGATGGTCTAATGGGCTGGCGGAAATGACAGCCGCGTGGGAGAGAGAGAGAAAAAAAAAGAAGAAGTTACGGTAATGACAGCTAAAGGTTACGGCAATGATGGCAAAGCATAGCGTCGCCGTCAGGTCACTGCGATGATTATGGGCCCTGTGTCTGTCTGTCTGTCTGACCCAGCCAAGGTGGGGAAAGGTGGAAGAGGGGTGGGGGCAGGGGGAGTGGTTATCCAACCGTGCTGAATGCACACACGTGGGTACGCACGCACGCACGCACACACTTGGCCCCAGGCCCAGAGCGTCACACTGTGGGAGGAGGAGAGAGGTTACAGGCTCGTGTGGAGATAGTACAGAGAGATGGGGAGAGAGACAGAGGAGAGACCGGAGTGGAGGAGGTTGTGTGTGCGTGTGTGCGTGCATGTGTGTGTGGGGGGGGGGGGGTAGTAGTAATCATGAACAGGACTACACTGTAAAATCTGCAGTGCCAAATGGATCCATTTGTAACTCTGGGAGGGGCCAAATGTAACCAAATGGACCCGACCCGTATGGGTCCATTTGGTTACACCTTTCCATTTGAACACCGAGGATTTTAGTGTGGCCGCGACCGCATAATGCAAGGACAGAGAGAGAGAGAGAGAGAGAGAGAGAGAGAGAGAGAAACAGACAGAACGGCAAGCTGTCTCTCTTCATCAGGCCCCCAAACCCCATTTCATGTGGGTTGCTCAACCCCAAGGGGCACCACACAGGCAGGCAGGCACGCACGCGCACACGCACACGCACACGCACACACACTATAAACTTTATTTATATAGCACCTTTCATACATAAATGTAGCTCAAAGTGCTTTACGCGTGCGTGCGCGTGATGCCAGTTCACCCACATAGGCTGAGTAATGCACCCACTGGTGCAACACACAATGAACCACCGCTGTGTGAGTGAGAGAGAGACAGACAGAAAGAGATGCGCGCACACGCACGCACACACACACACACACACACACACACACACACACACACACACACACACACACACACACACACACACACACACACACACACACACACACACACACACACACACACACACACACACACACACACACACACACACACACACACACACACACACACACACACACACACACACGATAGGAGCTCCATCTGCATTTTCTTTTTGGCTTTTCTGCCTTTATTGTCTCCACCAGGCCGAAGGCATGTGGAGAGAGTATGTTTTGCACTCCGTCCATGGGTGTCCGACTATCCGTCCGTCCGTTACCAGCTAATCTCCGGCACTCTTAACCCGGTCGGCGCCAAATTTAACACGCACACTCCCTGGATGAACCTCTGTCCCACATCTTCCAGAACGGCCTGTTATAGAGCCACCAGGGGGCCGACTTTTGTAAACAATTGTTTGATATTACTCCTCCAGATTTTGTCCAAAAGTCCCGCTAATTGTTACACACTATCTCTATAGTCATGTGTTCATATTCCATCCTAATTGGCTAACATTGGATTTTAAAGTTTGCAGGATTGCCCCGTTTTGAACAGAAAGCCTCAAATCATGAACGCAGCATGCAATTTACGTGGAATCTTTCACAGACTTTCCTACTAGGCTGAGGAATACATCCCACCCTTTTCACATTGGCCTGTTAGTGCCACCAACAGGTGGAATTTTGCAAGAATTCTTTTTTGGAACTAAATGCCTCAAATCATCCAATTAGCCGTTCGCTAAGTCCCACCCAAGCCCGTTCTTGGCCAATACCACGTTAGCGACGGTTACTAGGTAAGGATCCTGGTCAAGCTTTCAATGCTGGTCAAAATGGTTTTGCAGTGTCAATAAATATATTTGCTGTGGACCTCAGAAAGAAGGGTTTCGCTCCGTTGTGCAGTTTAATAGTACATATTAGAAATACAAATACAATAGGCTCTCATTTACTTCCATTGTAACGGGGAAAAAGCTCTCAAAGTCACTCTTTATCACATAAGCGAACACAACAAAAGCTGATTCTGACCGTTTATGTCAGTTTCAGGAAAACTCATGCGGTTTTATTTTTAATAAAAAATGTCAACGTAGTCTTGTTTTTGTTTTGACTAGTTTCAGTGTTGCCACATTGTGTGAGAGAGATAAGCCAACCCACCTCCAAAAACAAGCCAAATCAAGAAAAACAAGCCAAAACAAACACAATAATATGACCATATAATCCTAATCCTAAAAAAGATTGTATGCATTTATCATGATAAATACTATGTAGGCCTATGTCTATGATAATTCATGTTTTGGTAATGTATTACACTAATTATTAGCCTTAAGCCCAAAGTAGTGGGAAATAAGCAGACTTGGCAACCCTGACTAGTTTGTGTGGAAAGAAGATCCGGTATGCCTACAAAACTATCTGATTGGTCCAAATCTGTACACACACTCCTGAAGCGTATTATTGGAATGCCGTTGGATGTAAACAAACGTATTTGATCTCGTCCACTTGTCGCTAAAAACCATACACAATTTTGGACGTGTTTGAGGGAGACACTTTAGAAGACACTTTAGGAGAAATGTCTGGGACTGAGGCTGCAGCTGGGTGCATGTCAAACAGAGAGTTGGGAACACCAGACCGCTTCACTGTATATCTCCAACCAAAATAGTTACTTCATATCAAAAGACGAGAAAAGAGTTTTCCTGATGTCATAAACTGTCAGAATCAGCTTTTGTTGTGTTCGCTTATGTGCTAAAGACTGACTTTGAGAGCTGTTTCCCCGTTACAATGGAAGTCAATGAGAGCCTATTTTTATTTCTATACTATTAAACTGCACAACAGAGCGAAATAATTCATGGAATGGACTTGTTTGCTCATAACAAGGTAAGAAAACAAACCCTCTTTCTGAGGTCCACAAATATTGTCACTGCTTAACCATTTTGACCAGCATTGAAAGCTTGACCAGTATCCTTACCTAGTAACCGTCGCTAACGTGGTATTGGCCAAGAACGGGCTTGGGTGGGACTTAGCTAACGGCTAATTGCCATCCAAGGCGTAAGAAGAAATGGCACCCTTTTCAAATTGGCCTATTATAGCGCCACCAGGAGGCCACAACCTGACCTGTGCCCCGAGGGGCACTTTATCTAGTTGATAGTATCAAGTGGAGATCGACAGGAAAGAGGGAGAGACAGAAAGGGAGAGACACGCAGCAAATGTCGTCGAGTACGGGCCTCGAACACGCGACGCACTGTCAGGCCAGAGCCTATAATGTGGCATGCGCCTGGACCACTTGGGCAGCACCGGGCGCCCCGCTCCATCTGTATTTCAAAGTCTCATTTCCTTTTCTTTATCCCTGCCTTCCTCTGTCCTTCTACGCCTCTCTCTCTCTCTCTCTGGACCCCTCTATCATCCTCTCTTTCCACCCGCTCTCACAGAAAACATTTGTATTTCATGCATGCATACGTGTGCGTGTGCACAAAGTGTGCGTATACAGGGTGTGCGTGTGTGGGCACGGGGTGTGCGTGCACTGTGATTGACTACGCACAATAACGATGTGTACTTTCTTTCAATAATGTGCGTGCGGGGAAAAGGAGCGTGGTGGCAGTGGGTGCAGTCTCACTCCTGCTCCGCAGCATGACTCACTCTGGCAGCGCCCCCCCCCCCCACACACACACACACACACACGATAAAGCTCTAAACTAGTAGCTACAGCATGTACATTATGCAAAACATGACAGAGAAGTAGAGCGACATTAGCATGATATAAATACAGACACACGCAGTTGCCCGCCTGCGCGCGCCTGGTGCCCACGTAGCACATGGGAAACGCACACGCGTGATGGATGTTCCACGTGTGCACATACTGTCCACATTATCTGGAAAAGAGATCGGCCTGCTGCGTCTCATATTCTTCCGCGATTGATTCACGGTATTGACCAGTGTCAAGGTGACTGCTGCTACTGTATATACCAGGGTCACCACAACCACCAGCCACTACACTGACACTGTGTGTGTGTGTGTACCGTAAAAATAAATATCGATACCGATTTGATACATTGATTTTGATACCTGAACGACACTTTTTCCAATACATTTTTCTTATTTTAGGAAAACTACCCATGGATTAAACTAAGCAAAAAACTAAATCTGACAACTGAAATAGTTTGAAAGGCCAAGTCCTAATCTGTGAAGCAGCATGAAAGAAGTCCACACACACACACACACACACACACACACACACACACACACACACACACACACACACACACACACACACACACACACACACACACACACACACACACACACACACACACACACACACACACACACACAGAGGCTTTTTAACCTTTACAGGCCTATATACTGACTAACTGAGAACTTTACTCCGTCCATGTGCACCATTTCCTGGAATTGCAATTCTATTGCTAGTTTGACTACTTCAAATACTCTAAAATAACCAAATAACCGGAAATAGGCGATATCCTATTTTTGGCCATGCAGTGTTGATTTCGTCGACTAATACTAAGACGAAAAATGTTCAACTAACTTTTTCACTGACGAAAACTAAATGGAAACTAAATGAAAACTAAGCTATGGTGACTAAAACTAAGACTAAATATATTAACAATTTCACCAACAAATAAAAACTAGACTAAAATGTTAGGAAGGGACTAGTGGACACTGGACAAGACATCCAGTATAAGTCATTTTACACTTGGTTGCATGCTGAAAATAGCCGATCTACAAGCTCACAATGCTCATTACAATAGAATCAAGGCCCGCCAAAAGATTTGTTATTGTTACAAATACTAGTATAGCCCTATTATTGCAGACATTTGAAAATCTACAAGCTCACAATGCGATTTTCAAAATATCTTTTGTATGCATAATTACATACGTGAAATGCGATAAATTAGGACTTTTACTTTTGGCACTTTATGTACATTTTGATACAAATACTTTTGTACTTCTACTCAGGTAAATGTTGAATTCCGGACTTGTAACGGAGTACATCTACATTGCAGTAATGATACTGTAAAAAAATGTACTTTTTCCACCACTGATAATAATATTATACAAGGACATTTGCATTTCCTCTAATGGTTACGTTTTACCCCAGGTCTGTTTGTTCACAAGCCTGATTGTCTGTGCCAGCCAGGTGTGTAGCCGTTTAGCAGCGAGCCTACACTGCCAGTGGCCTTGAGGCTGTGGAGCCCGAGCCTCGCACACATTTAATTCATAACGCAGGGACTGCAAATGTACAGGTTCATTTGGTTACACTTTGTACCCTTTCCCAGTTCAAGTCAACACTTAGGATTGTACTACAACGGTGCCAGTTCGGAGGGCTGTGCATGCACATGTCTCTCTGTACAATTCACATTCCTGAGTCTTTATTCTCTCTCTCTCTCTCAGTGTATGGTCTCCTGTCGTTGAGTCTGTGTGCGCACACGCACACACACACACACACACACACACACACCAGGTGGTATTCTCAGCCAAGTGGACTATACGGTTGGTGTGTGTGTGTGTGTGTGCGACTGTGCGTGTGTGTGTGTAATTGTGTATACAGCAAGTCCAGAAGGCCGCTGAAATATGCACAGTGCTCCCATGCATAATACATGGAGCACAGCAGTGCACAGGAGAAGCCCACCTCTCTCCATCTCTCCACCCCTCCCCTCTCTCCATCTCTCCACCCCTCCCCTCTCTCCATCTCTCCACCCCTCCGCTCTCTCCATCTCTCCATCCCTCCATCTCTCCACCCCTTCCCTCTCTCCATCCCTCCCCTCCCCTGCTCTTTTCCCTTCTCGATCACACGCCGTCTGCTGCTCGCCACCACATATGGTTTTAAATACCAATTGCCGGTCTGGGTCATTGGCAGGTCAGATACCTTGATGGATGGAGTGAACGAAGGAGGGATAGAGCGAGGCACGGACGGACGGACGGATGGATGGATGGATGGATGAAGGAGAGAGGGAATGACGCATGTAGTATTTATGCTTAGTGGAGGAGTAAAGGTTAGGGAAAGCGAGGCAAGGTGACGAGAGTGAGTAACACACATTATGCTCAACTTGGATGAAAATAGCGCCGTGCACCACCAGCTCACAGCCCAGTGCATCGTGCCACGTTGGTTAAGTTTGCAGACTGGGCACTGCTGTTGGAACCTAAGATACTTGGGCCGAGTGTATTTAATATATAATGACGCTGTGCGACTTTCCACATAAAGACGGGTATAGGAAACTCGACACATGGAAGGTGTGTGCACGTCGGCAGATTGCAGATTGGTCCAGATGGAAAATGGCACCCCTTCTGTGTCATCTTATTGCAAGGGCTCCATTATCCGTCTGCTGTGGAGGCCGATCCTCCTCCGCGCTCCCCAGAAAACGGCACGGACAAGATTTGTTGAATAAAATTAAAATGCTAAAATGTCTGTCGACTACCTATTCTCCCTGTGCAGGTCACTAGGTATTTAATTTAACAAGTTTAGCTAAAAAAGTTACTTTTTTAACCCATTTTGACCTTCTAAAAATGTCTTCTACTGTACATCCTGACACTTTTATGAAAAAGCTATGTTTCTATGTCAGTCGTTCTTCGATTTCGATCAAAAATAGCAGATCTGTATCTGCCTCTGTAGATCTGCTATTTTTCAATAGCTAAAGCATAACATAATGCTAACACCAACAGGGGTTCCCGCCACAAAATGGGTTAATGTATTTATAAATGTGTTTACAGTAGCACAGATTAACCATCTACCAAAACGTCAACAAAGGGAAAAATAAATAAAGTGGATACCGAAAACCGTCAATTCAAAATAGAGCAGAGGGATCATAAATAGGGCTATATCTTTGTGGAAATCAAAGTTGGGAAGACACTCTGAATGCTTTAGCAGAGGGTCTGAATGCTTTAGCAGAAGGTCTGAATGCTTTAGCAGAGGGTATGAATGCTTTAGCAGAGAGTCTGAATGCTTTAGCAGAGGGTCTGAATGCTTTAGCAGAGGGTCTGAATGCTTTAGCAGAGGGTCTGAATGCTTTAGCAGAAGGTCTGAATGCTTTAGCAGAGGGTATGAATGCTTTAGCAGAGGGTCTGAATGCTTTAGCAGAGGGTATGAATGCTTTAGCAGAGGGTCTGAATGCTTTAGCAGAGGGTCTGAATGCTTTAGCAGAGGGTCTGGAACTCTGAATGCTTTAGCAGAGGGTCTGAATGCTTTAGCAGAGGGGCTGGAACTCTGAATGCTTTAGCAGAGGGTCTGAATGCTTTAGCAGAGGGTCTGAATGCTTTAGCAGAGGGTATGAATGCTTTAGCAGAGGGTCTGAATGCTTTAGCAGAGGGTATGAATGCTTTAGCAGAGGGTCTGAATGCTTTAGCAGAGGGTCTGAATGCTTTAGCAGAGGGTCTGAATGCTTTAGCAGAGGGTCTGAATGCTTTAGCAGAGGGTCTGAATGCTTTAGCAGAGGGTCTGAATGCTTTAGCAGAGGGTATGAATGCTTTAGCAGAGGGTCTGAATGCTTTAGCAGAGGGTCTGAATGCTTTAGCAGAGGGTATGAATGCTTTAGCAGAGGGTCTGAATGCTTTAGCAGAGGGTATGAATGCTTTAGCAGAGGGTCTGAATGCTTTAGCAGAGGGTATGAATGCTTTAGCAGAGGGTCTGAATGCTTTAGCAGAGGGTCTGAGTGCTTTAGCAGAGGGTCTGAATGCTTGTATATATATATATATATATATATATATATGTATGTATGTTACTTCACTATTCGAGTGGCATTTCCATGTACATAAATCCTTTGGGTCTGCGGGGACGGATGAAGCAGTCGCCGACTTTGACGAAAACCTCTGATATGAAACCAAACCAAATGTTCAAGTTCAAAGCACAAATACTGTATATTTCGTCATCATCTGCACAGGCCACTCCCATGATGATGTCAGAGTTGTATTTATTATTTTAAACTAAAAGCTAATTAGAATTCTATCTTTTCTCATACTTTTTGACAATGTTATCTTTTTAGTATTACGATCTTACCTTGCGTGCCTTGAATTATTTTATTTTGTATCATATGCTTTACTTTACACTGGGAGGACAGATGTACAAGCATGTCACTGACCATAACGGGTCCTAAACTCCTAGCGCAACTGTATGGGCAAATAAACTTGGATTATCACAAAAAAAAAGCTGAACAAATGTAAAAATATATATATATAATACAAAAAGATCTAATCAAACGAGAATATTAAACTTTAAAGCTACATATATTGAATGCAAAGTGAATCGTCTGAAAACTCTGCGTGTGTATCGCTTAACGATCAACTAATGCACCAAGTGACGAAAATATGGATAAATCCCGACTCTCCTTGGTCACGAGGGAGGCACCGGTCTAGTACGTTGGAATATAATGGACCTTTTACAACAAGTTATACGCAGACAGAAATGGAGCCAGAACATGCACGAATGCCAGTGGTGGAAGAAGTACTGAATTATTTTTTTAAGTAAAAGTACCCTTAACACAAGTAAAGGTCTGGGGTTCACCTTTTACTTGAGTAAGTAGTATTGGTATTGGTATCAAAATATGCTCAAAGTACCAAAAGTAACAGCATCCATTATGCAGTGCAGAAGAGATCCAGCAGGACAAGTCATTTTAATGCGTGGCTTTGTGTGCAGGTGTCGCACTCTGAGAAAACGCCTCTGAGAGAGTAGTGGAGTAGAAGTAAAGGTAATTGGAAAAACTCCACTAAAGTTAAACAATACCTCAAAATGAATTGTACCACACACACACACACACACACACACACACACACACACACACACACACACACACACACACACACACACACACACACACACACACACACACACACACACACACACACACACACACACACACACACACACACACACACACACACACACACACACACACACAACTCTGATGCTGGCATTCAAAGCAACCAAAGGCATGGCTCCCCGATATCTCACAAGTATGATCGTACCCTACAAACCCTCCCGCGCACTCAGATCAGCCAACGCAGGGAAGCTGGAGGTACCTTCACTAAAAACGCCGGGACAACGTCCCAAACTCTTCTCCCTTCTGGCTCCAAAACTATGGAATGCACTTCCCATCACAGTCAGAACTGCAGCCTCACTCCCAATCTTCCGCCGTAGTCTGAAAACCCACCTCTTCAGCCTAACCCCTTAGATAACATTTTATGTCGACTTAGATAGTATTTTAGACAGACTTATAGCTCGTTACGTAGACAGCACTAGAATTGCATTTCATGTAGTCATAGCACTTTATAGTACACATGTATATTGTATAATATAGTATGTATAGTTGACATAGATACTCCACTGTTACGTTCTTAGTTTATACATGATTCATGATAACTACTTTTTATATATGTGATGTATGCCATGCTTTTGTTTTTGTTTTTGTAAGTCGCTCTGGATCAAGAGCGTCTGCTTAATGCCTAAATTGTCTAAATTGTGACACTTACAATGAGCTGTTTAAGGCCCAGGAAGGACGGGTCCACAGAGCTGGCGGTGAGGACCTGCCTCTTCGTGGCCGCCTGCTCGCCCAGGAAGCGCACCATCAGGTCCTTCACGGCATCGCCCTGTACGACGCCAACACAAAGACACATTATTCTCACAGCATCGCCCCATATACGACGCCACACAAAGACACTATTCTCAGCACTTATACTGTATAGCCAGGGTTGTTCTATCTAGTCTGCGGGGGAAGTGACTGCTGTGCCGAGTCACTGCCATCACAATGCAGTGCAAGGGAAAATGTTTGGCCCCCAAAAAATATACAAAGGATAAATAAATAAAAAGTTGAGGGTGGATAATATGTTCACAAGAAAACAGGAAGAAAGAAATCATGTCATCATGCTTCTTTACAAGTTTGTCGGGGGGGTCGGGGTACCTACTTGGATTCCATGGCTCTTAGCAGCTGTTATGCAGCAGATGGAAGGATAACTATTAAATCCATAATTCATCGACAATCAAGTTTCATAATGAACAGAGCCACAACCACATCAATCCTGCTGGCGTCCCCATTTTACATGCAAATAAAAAAGAATACAAATAAAAATCAGTGGTTCTCAAACTATTTCGGGCCAAGGATCTGGCTGCAGGGCGGAAGCCCATCTGGAAATGTTTCGTGTCGGGGACAGAGTGGCATTCCGACGAAACCGCCATTCCGACGACGTGGCTTTCACGTGCGGTTTAAGAGTTTTCCAGTTTTATTAGGATCCCCATTAGCTGGTGCAAAGCAACAGCTAATCTTCCTGGGGTCCAAACAGAACATAAAAACTTGACATCCGACAGGAATGACATTACAATGTAATATCATTACAATGATATATAAATGAAATACAAATATTTGACAAAGTCAATTTCCTTCCGACAATTTCATAATGATCATCCGGCTTTTCTCCGATTCCATATTTTCTTGGAAAACAGAAAAAAAGGCCGGTGTGTAACCTTTTGTGCCGATATTTTCCGAAGATTTCCAAATATAGCAGATGTACAAGCAGCTGTCAGCGTGGCACAAAGTGGCATGCTTGTAGACCTGCTATATTTGAACAGCCATTACATATAAATGGATAAAGTGATTATGATGCTACATTGACTATACTTTAGTCGAGGACCCCTGGGACCTGTTGCATCGGTGGCTATTCAAAAACAGCACATATACAAGGCAAGCTCACAGCAAGTTACTTCACTTTGTGCTGCACGGTGCAAGAAACATATGCTCCTTTTTTGTGTTAAATCTTGAAAGTGTGAGAACTACTGATTCAGAAGGCATCTGCAGAACGGACCTCAGATCTCGGAGCAACAACTTAACAAGCTGACAGTGTGAACCTCAGACCGTACCTGCAGGTTGTCAAACTTGAGGCCGGGCATGGTGAGTCTGTCTCTCTCCACGTACACCGGACTGTACTGCTGCGTGGCCACGGAGATCAGCACTCTCCTGGTCTCCTCGGACGGCAGCCAGGCGTCGTGGCGCCGGTCCGCCTCGTTGAGGCTCATCGCCGTGGCGAACGGGTCGTCGCTGCCCGAGAACACCGCCTGGAGCTGGTTGAAGGGCTGCGGCGGAGCGGCGGGGGCAGGCTGAGGCGGGGGCGCCGTTTGGGTCTGCGGCGGCGGCGTGGAGCTCGTTTGTGGCACGGCAGCGGCTTGGGCCTTCATGGGCACGATCTCGACGGGGGCGGCGGCACCGAAAAGGGAGCCCGGGGTGGGAGGAGCGGCCCCCGAGTCGGTAAGCCCCCCAGGGGTGGAGAGGGAGGAGGCGGCGGAGGAGGAGAGATGCCGCTCAGGGGGGGTGGGGGCCGTGGGAGCAGGGCCGGTAGGGGAGGTGTCGGCGTTGGGGTTGGAGACGGAGATGAAGGAGGAGGACGTGGTGAAGGAGTCGAAAAAGTCGGACGCCGGGTTGACGTGCCCGTTGTCGGTGAAGAACTTGCTGAGGCTGGGGCTGGGCTGACACACCAGCGGGGTGAGCTGCTGCTTGCTGGGGGTCACCGCCTCGTCCGACGGACCCCCGCCGCCACTCCCCATGCTGAAGCTGGGGGACTTGATGAGGGTGGGCTGGAAGCCGTCGGGCACCAGGGACCTGGGCTGAGTGGCCTGGCTGAATATGGTGCACACCGGCACGGGCTCGTCTTTGGGGACGCTCCCTCTCGCGGCCGGCATGGCCAGCGGCACCGCCGGCTCCTCCTCTGCCGCAGGGCTGGACAGGCTCGGCGTGTCGCACAGAGGAGAAGCCGGGACCAAGACAATGGCCTGGATGTCCCTGGAGTCTCCCCGCTCCGTTGCGTCCCTCTGCGCGCTCTCCTCGGCAGAGTCGCTCTCCTCCTCCTCCTCCTCCTCCTCCTCTCCCGCCACGCCGAGCTCCGTCACATTCTGTTCCATTTCAGGCTTTCCGTCTTTGTCACCCGAGACGCCCGTCCCTCCTGCCTCTCCCCCCTCCTCCTCCTCCTCCTCTCCCCCCTCCAGGGAGTCGATGGGGGCCACGTCGTCCTCCTCGCTGTAGTTGGGAGAGTCCGAGATCATGACGCTCTCCATCATCTGGTCGTTGAGCTTGTCCAGTGGGCTCTCCGATGGCGTGGTGGCCGCCGCGCTGCTGCTGCTGTCGCCCCCCTGGGTGGTGGGGGTGGCGAAGGAGGAGGAGGGCTCCACCAGGTCGATGCTCTCCTCCTGGAACAGGACGCTGTCCGACACCGCGGGGGCGGGGCCGGGGTGCCCCAGAGGGGCCGCTGTAGGAGCCGGGGCGGCCTCCGTCGTGAGCTCGTCCACCGTGATGTCCAGAGTGACCGGCCGTTGGGCAGGAGCCTCTCCACTATCCATGGTTTTACCTGCTCCTTTCAGAATAAAAAGGAAACGGTTAATTTGACACTCAAATGCTCACTATATGTAACCAAGTGGACCTGGTGTGTTCTACTGTGTTCTATAAGTACTGTACAGTCCGTCCCAGACAGTTTGAAAAAAATAGTATAACCATTTCATTCAGTGACCACACGCGCACATACAGTATGCCAGTGATGCAAATAGCCTGCATCCTTTATAGACTCACTAAATTGAGAAAGGACACAATCATGTAACCCTCCGGGGGTCCTGGGATGCAATAGTGTACTCAGTACTGTACTCTAACGTTGTTGAAGTAGAACTCATAAAATGTCCCTGGGACCCATCTAAAATACCACCCCTGGGTCCCAGGACCCATTACATTGAAAACCTATTTACATCACTGTATGAATGCTAATAGGTGACAAGTATTTAGGGAGTGCTTGTTTTACACTGCCAGCTACTACTAGTAGAGCGGGGTGAAGTAGGGCGGGGCTACCAGAGAAACCCATCCTGGCAGCCAGCTCGCTAGCGTGCCTCGCTAGTCATTAGACACAGACACCCACACCCATCGCCTCCTGGTATAGAATCCCGCCGTCGCCTCTATTTTTCCAACAACCGCTACCGACTACATTTTTGGCCGATAAAGTAGGTTCGGGTTATGGTTAAGGTTAGGTTTAGGCAATTCGAAACTGGCCCCCGTACAAAAAAAAAGTCCCGGCCCCCCATACTGTACATGTTTTTTTCCCTTTTTTAATTTCCTCGTGATGATTTCCTGTTTTTATAGAAGTGAATATATGCTGGACCCTGTTGTAAACAATTGTGAGTGCTTAGTCATGGTGCGTCCAGAGTAACAGTATTTGGTATTGACCTGTGCTTTTGTTTGAAATTCTACATACTACATACGTAACATACTGTGAAATAACATAATCAATCAATCAATAGTATGAGGTTAGGGTTAAGGTTAGGTTTCAGGCATAGTTTCTGTGAGGTTAACACAAGCCGATTTAACTCGTCACTAGCCCTCCAAGCAGAACCCAATGGTACTGAAGTTTCTGACATTTTGTTCGACCCAGTCCATGGGGTCCTGTTGCACCACTACCATGCCACCTGGTACACAGCCATTCTTAAACATAAACAACATGTTTAGCGCCTGGCCGCGCTCTGTGACGACGTTTTTCCTTGTGAGGCTTTCTGAATATGTGAAGTATAAGTACCCATACATGCCGCTGCGAATATCTCCTGTGGCGCGGAAGCCGTTAAGTATTTTTAATCTATGTTTGCCCGATTTGGAAGCTTGGATTAATCTCTTCCTTCCTTGTTTATTGACACCTCATTGTACCGCCTATCTGGCTAGCTAGTGGCGCTATAGCTATGACAGAGCAGATCAGAGGCAGGGACGTAGCCGCACAAGCCAACCGCACACCGGGAGGCGGTACAATAAACGGTAAACAAACAAGAAGAAATAAAGCGACCAAATCGGTCAAACAAATTATTAAAAATACGTAACGGCTTCCGCGCCACAGGAGATATTCGCAGCGGAATGTATAGGTACTTAAAGTTCCCGAATTCAGAATAAAGCAAACAAAAAAAGGACGTCAAACAGCGCAGATTCTATTTTAGAGAGAATGTGTACTTCCGCGTTCTGGAATTCCCATACGAAAATATAGTTCTGACCAGGGACCCAACATAAAACTCATCAAATTTTCAGAAAAGCTTTATGTAGGGTCCCGAAAGGGGCTAACTCGTCACCTACAGACACAATATTCACGTACAGTATATGTGTGCATGTGTGTGTGTGTATTAAGTTATTAACTATTAACGCAAAGTAACATAGGCAATAATATTATGCCTTTAAATAAATTCCATCAGTATGAATGCAAATGTCCCTCTCTTGAGATTATTAGCTTTTTTCATTTCATTCATTCATTTGATTGAATACTTTTAGTATTAGACAGAATTGCAAACAGCCAAGCATAAGATAACCCCAAAGGTCCCGTGGACTTGTTTCCATTGAGGTCCTGTGTAATGAATACATACAGTAGAGGCAATTATTACAATACTATATAGCTAGACATCACCAGCAATAAAACACTATAGTAGCAAAACATTATAATTTATATGTACAGTAAACAGTTCAGCAGTTATTATCTCATGTGACTCTGCACACCATCAAGCTCTCAACTTGATCTCATCACGCGTCATTCATGCCAGCCGTCATTCATGTGAATAAGGCCATCATGAGCCACATCTCTAACGTTATCTGATCATTCTGATGCCATGGACCTAAAGCTAACATGTTAGCCTATACTAGAACGTCAAGTTTAGCTCAATGCTCTACCGCTTTCTGCGAAACTAAACAATGAATAACCCTCAAGGGTGCCAGGCAGGCAGGACTCAGTGAGATAACACGACGTGTTTAAACATCTGTCAAATATGGCACTGATAAAGAGAGACAATTCTTCACAAAACACGATAATGATGTGTTTACCTTACCTTTACTAGACTTGACAAGTTGACAGCTAAGACGATACTGCTCATGCGCAGAACTACCAGGAACTACATGTAGTCCGCGTTTCCATGTCTGGTTATTGTAAGCGACTTTTTGCCTTGTTTTTCATGTGACGTTGCATGTAAAATAGATATTGGTGGGTTGCTGGTTTGGGGGGCTTAATTGTTTATAAACTAGTGTAGTTGCTTATCTGGACTTGCTTACAGATGCTGTTTAATTAGTGGTTCTCAAACATTTAATGTCAAGGAAATTTATTTGGATTATTTAAAATAGAAGATACACAGTTTTGCTCATTTCTCACATATTCTGGCAACCCTTTGGACGTATGGTGTCCGAGGGCGACCAAACAACATGACAGAGACTGCACTGTCTGTATTCTTGAAGAGCTCTACGCCAAGGTTCAGACGCAGTGTGCTCGCTGGATATGGACTGCTCCGTCTTTTCACTCTAAAGGGACGTAAATGTCACGTTTTAAAATCGCGGAAGTAACATTCTATCTCTCTAGACCACTGTGTTTTGGAGTGATGGAGCTGTAACAGCCAGGCATCAGCAATAACAACAACAGTAGTTTTAACTATACAGTTAAATTATATTTAACACTGTACGTGTGCATTGTTGTGTCCGTAAAGACCGGCAAGTCATGGAGGATGACGCACCTGTCATCTATGGACTCGAGTTTCAGGCACGTATTTTACTGACAAGAAAAATATCTTCTTATTCTTTCTCTTCTTGCTCTTTTTTGCACTCTTTATTTAATATTATTACGTTTTTATTTTTATTTTGTGTTACTGTTGTTATTGTCTATAGCCTACTGCTGCAAACCAAACATACGTTTTACTCTTATGTACCTGTACACAAGATGTAACAATAAAGTACAACCTTGAACTTTGATATTCTATACTATTGTAATTGTATTCTATTGTATTCTATTATTTATTTTACTCTACTACTGTACTCTAGTCTGGTATGGTATCATATTCTAGTATATTAATTCTAGTATTATATCCTGTTCTATTCTACTCTGTTTATAATGATCTCAGGATAGTCTGGATAGGCATTAGCCTGTATCATTGGCTTTATCAACTGCACACAGAGAGTAACTCTAAGGGGAAACGAATGCAAGCTATATGTACTCTCTCAGAGTTACACTTACAAATGAATGGTTGCATTAACACTGAGGCATTTACTGTGTATGTGCATTGTGCATAAATGTACTCCTGTTATTAATTAAGCATTAACTGCAATATGGAACTGTAGACTATACTGTATTCATTCATGTTTTAACCATTCTGCAGGCACGAGCACTCACTGCACAGACAGCTGAAACTGATGCCATTCGCTTCCTCGTGGGCACACAGTCGCTAAAGTTTGACAACCAGGTGAGTTGAGAAATATGGTTCCAGAACAGACCTCGAAACTGTCTGAGTTTAGTTGTAGATGTGTTCTCTACCTTTTTTCATGTCAAGAGGACCTCCAAAATGATATGTATTAGACCGCGGACCCCCATCTGAAAATAATTATCTTGTGCCAGCATGAACCTCCAGAATGATTTGTGCAGTGGTGGCCGAACGGTTTGCGGAGCGGTCTTGATATCGGAAGGTCGCTAGTTCGTATCCCCGCACCGGCACGTTAAAATTACCACCGCTGAAGTGCCCTTGAACAAGACATTGATCCCCTACCATGAAATGTTCTATGAGCAGGGCCTGGCTGTAAACAAGTTCTTTCTTTCTCTCCCCCCCCCCCCCCCCCCCCATCATCAAAAGAGCCAAAGTATAAGATATGCTTAAAGTGGTTAAAAAAAAGTATGGTGATGCTTTATTAACACATTTTGCTGGGGACCCTCTGGTACCCCACTTTGAGAACCAGAAGATTATCATTACGGTGGAACAAAACAGTTCTCCACTACTGTCCTTTATGCTTTGCTAGTGCTGCTTTGTCCTCCATGTGTCAGACAGGTGTTGTTTCGCCACGCCGGGCGAGAACGGCTACTGAATGTGCCTAATGGGAAGTACATGCAGTATCTCCCAGGGAAGTTATGTTGAGGCTTTGCAGATCTTTTTACATTCAGGCATGAAAACCGCATTGAAGTTGGTTGAAGAAGATAGATTCCCAGGGAAGTCCCGGTATCACGGGAATCAATACAGTGGAAGTCTCGCCCCGAACAGACATAGGCTTTTCTCCTTGTCAGATAAGGACAAGGCACACACCAGGAGCATTGTAATTGGTTAATGTAGATCGCATTTGCCGGACAGACAGCTTGGGTCGGACTGGCTACATTTCTCTCCACAGGCGGGGCTGAGATTTTAAAAATAAATGACATACGTAGTTGACCGATTGGTGTGAACAGGCAGACAGAAACACAGACAGGTGGAAGACACACACCTAGGGGTGCAATAGTGGAATGGAACTAATCAATGTAACCAATTTTAAATGTGGCCTGTTGTGAGCTTGTACATCAACAGTTGTTTGCTTTTTTATTTTGCTATCAATTCATATTAGATTAATCGGAAAAGTAATTGATAGAAAAATGTTTGTTAGAATGGGTTGCTGCTATACTTATGGTAATTCCATACCAACATGCAGGATTGCTTTCTGGTGTGGTAGTCTTAAACTTGAGTGTACATACGCATAATGAGTCTCATATTTTTGTGTGTAAACACTGCCTTAACAAACAATACATTATTCGTAGGGTACTGTGGATATGAAACCAAACACCCAGGGTTGAGTGTGGAGTTTTGGACCACAGCCTGGGTCCGGTAGGAAAGAACATTCACACCTGAAATAATATTTTGTGGAGGGTCACTATGTCCTTGTTTAATAAGGGCTTTTACTAAAGGATAGGTTATTCTATTTTAAGTTGAAAGGATTTTGCCAAAAACTATATGCATAGACATGGTGGATTGCAAATTAGTGGCAGGGGAAAAGGGTATGACCTCGATCCCACGGGGAGTCTCACTAGAGTGGTCTTATTGACTTCTAAATCTTGTAAAAATGTTACATTTTAGAAAATGTGACATTGCTGGTATAGGTATAAAACTGTAAAAGCAACCCTCATGGACAAAAAAACAATCATTATTCTGCATGCCATTGTTGAAACAGATGTTTAATAATAAACTGAGTATTTGCCACTTTGGAAGTTGTCAGTTGGCTCTAAGATTAGTTCATACTTAAGTGCTGAGTACTGAGGCTCGTTCATACTTTGTTAAACTTGGGGTGGTTGTATTTTGTCTCCCTCTCTCTGCTATTATATTGATTAATTTAGATCCTGTCAAAGGTCATATGTCTCACCTACAGTAGACTAGACACAGGATCTGAAACAAATGTTGACCTACAGTAATGATCAAGATGCAATTTATCCCCTGAGGAAGCTATTAGCTAAATGGTAAACATTTCAGCAAACAGGTTCAAATTCAGGCTATAAGAGGAAAGTTGCATGCTGCTTTAAAGTAAAGCCAACCTGGAGAAGGTTGGCTTTACATTTTAAAATGGCTTTTTCAGCTTCACATTCAAGCATAAATATTAGAAAATAAAATACCTGGCAAAAGATATATGGATTATTTTGATATTGATTCAATGCTGATATTGCATGTTTTAAGTACAGTACTGTCTGTTAATATTGGCCAATACCCATATGATGAACACTATGTCATGCATCCATTCCATAGTAAAAATCCTTAACTCTGAAGGTCATTACACACTGGCGAATTAGCGACGCGATATATTCGTGCGAATAATTCGCATTAAAAAAAAAAACAATTGAAGTCCATGCAAGCTTCCACATCAGTGGCGAATGTGCGAATGTGCGAAAATGCGACCGTTTTCGCTTTTATTTGTTCGCTCTGGTGTCGTATTTTGCAGAGATTCGCAGGCGAACTGCAACATGCAATATTTCGCATTTTCAGATCGCTTATTCGCATCGCGTCGCTAATTCGCCAGTGTGTAATGACCTTGAGAGTTGACAGATGGAACCAAAATTGGTTGCATTTATTTTGTACTCTCTCTCACTCTACACTGAGGACTTTACTGTGTACTATGAGCCATTACCTGAAAGGCTCCATGCGTTTAAACACAGTGGGTGTTAACTCCCCGACCCATAGCGTATAGCGCTCAGACCTCCCCCCCCCCCCCCCCCCACGCAGTAAACACAATCAACAGAAGTGGCGAGCGATGTTTATAGCTCATCGATTCGACAAACAAGCGAAACTTTCACGCTTAAGATGTCTCAACACGTTCAACTTTTCTTTTTCATTAGCTGGAAATCTATTCCACGCAGTCCCTCCTCTCTGAATGCGGCTCGGGGCCCGCTGTGCGGTAAAACACTGAGGGCCTCAAGGTTTTGATCAGACAATTAATGGCCGTTCCCCTCCCGTTGACTGCGACACTTACGGCACCTCAGGGGGACCGTTAACAGCGATGCGCCGGACAATAACTCCGGCGAGGCACTTCTTTTTACAGGCAGGAGGACAAGGGGATGAGGTGGTGGTGGTGGTGGGAGGGAGAGGAGGGGAGCACTGGAGCACAAGCATCTTTCAGCCTCTTCAAAGTCAGCGAGGCAGCCATTAACCTTGGCTTGGACCACATCGAGCAAAAAATTATTAGGCAAAGTTATAATTTTATGGCGGTTGGGGGAGCCGTGCAAATAAATTTCCGGGGTGCCGGGCGGGACAGGGTAATTGGAGGGAAAGGAGAGGAGGACCCCCGGTAATGGGGTCCCAGCGACTGAACCCCAGGTGTTGAGGGTAAAGAAGAGAAGTTCCCAGCCCTCCTCCTCCCCGAGGTGATTTATCCCTCATTCTCTCTAGGCCTGGGGAGTGACTCATAGCCTTCAGCCACTTGGGCAGCCAGCCCAGTGCTTTTAATTATGTTCTGAAGGAGGGAGGAATTGAAGTGCATGAAGAGGGGAGAGACGGGGAGAGGGAGAGAGAAGAGGTTGAGGGAAGGGATAAAAACGAGCTGGCTCGCGTCCCCCCACGTCTGGGTCCTCTCGGTTAAAGCTCTTTAGCCCGTGCAGATGACAGTAAGCGGGGCGACGGAGTATAGGAGAGCGGGCGAGAAAGGTGCCAAGCCCGGGCGCTTTATCTCGTTAGTAGCCCTAAATGCCACGGCGGCGCCCACCGAACTGTCATTCCAGCTATTGGTCTCTGAGGGATTTGAGAGGTGCTCGACGAGTTAAGAGAGACGTTTCCCCCCCCCCTGCATTATGCTTAATGGGAGGTGGAGAGGCCAGGAGGCTTATGGATACAGCAGAAGCGATCAAGGCGGGCGGTCGGGGGGGGGGGGGGGGGGGGGGGGGCTGAAATGCCAATCGGAAAGAGGTTTTTCACGCTGCAACACCATGAAGCGGCGCTGAGCAGTGCAGGTGTTGGCTGGCAAATCCATGCGTAGTTTACTCGGAGCACACGGCACAGAGATAATGGGCATCACCGATGGAAAGGTTTGACTGGATCTCAGCATCCAGCGAGCGTGTTTGAATAACCTTTTTAAAAGCGGAATAATCATTTCCATAAGCCTGAAAAAGAGAAAATTACATAAATGCCAATGAATTCAACAAAGACGCTGTCGCCTAGAAACCTTGTACCGGTATCTCCATGTTTTGTCTTGTTGTACTTTTGTCAGAAATGAATACCCTGCTTTTTACTTCATGACAGTGCGTCACAGAAAAGTATAGCAAAATAAATGGTCAATCTACAACCTCACAGCTTGCAGATCTGATATTTTCGCTATTCTTTGAAAACCGTATAACATTTGTGAAAATGTTTGCCTAATGTAACGGCATGCCCGAAATATGGATGCCACGTTGAAAGTGGTTAAGTCTGTGGGTTTTATTAATATTGAACCAATGAACCAATTAGTAACGCCCAGCGCTCAAGACGGAGATTGATCAAAAGGACGGATTTTATTGATATCAAAAGTAACCGATCGCATCGCTCCACATGCTAGGAGCGGCTGTTGCGCAACACTCAATGTTATTTTCCGGTGGGACGTCAGCAAACATGTTAGCTGACGAGATTGAAAATCTTAAAACGTTAATAACTCTTGATCTAAATCATTCCGTCCAATTCTAAGACAAGATTATGTGTCCCGTCGCTAGTCGCGTTAGAATGAATCATACCTCCCGTTGTTGTCGATCGCCTCTAGAGTGTTTTGGCTACAACGAGCTACTTCAGCCACATCCGGGATAACATCCGGTCCGCTAAATGTGCTCCGCTGCTATAAATCGCTGGGCGCTCTGAATGAATGTTTTAAATAACCCCGGGCGTTCGGGGTGTTAACAAGAGTCTCTGACTAAATAACATTGGATCCATAGGAAAGACACGTTATTTTATTTATTTATTTATTTTCCATTTCCTGAAAAGGTAATAGCGGTTTTGGACATAGGAGGTTTCCACCCAGACGGCGACAAATTCAATGTGATAAATATACATAGAACCCCGACCACTGATCAATGCAGAGGGGGTCAGGCTCACCTGACTGTGAGCAATAAGACTTTCGATTTGATTCTCTCGGGTTCTCAGATCTTACTCTTGTGACAGAGCGAGGGGGAACCGTACGTGTGAGGAATAACATTAAGCCATCGACAATGCATACGAAATTGCACAGATCTCCGTATTGGACTCGCCAGACGGGACTCGGGTGGAAGTGAACGTGCCGTCTAGTAGTGCCAGACCATTTTCACACCCGACGTTCTGCCAGAGAATGGGCTGGTTTCTTACAATGCAGATCTCTTTCTCTCTCGTTCTCCCTTTCTCTCTGAAAGAGCTAATTATTTCCCCAACCATTTAGAGCCAACTGTTTCTGTCATCAGTCTCTATAATGACCTCTGCGAGGCACGCACGCACGCACGCACCCTCATACAAACACACTTGTACACACACACACACTCACACACACACACACACACACACACCCTCATACAAACACACTTGTGCACACACACACACGCTCACACACACACACACACACACACACACACACACACTCACACATCCTCATACAAACACACTTGTGCACGCACATAAACACACACACATACACACACACACAAGCAGATACACTTGTGCTGGTCTGCTGCAAATTAGGAAGGATTGGAAACAGTCCAATTGCTCGTGTTTGGGAGCAAGATTTGGTCTGAAAAAATAACCTGCAGTTAAGATCGAAGAGATGGAAAGAAACTTTAATAAAAGGTTGATAAATTAAGTTAAAGATTATCCTCTGTATAGTGTATACTAGTTGTGGTCTTATTGTTTATAGCAGTGCTTCTTTTTGAGTATTTGGCCACAGACCCCAAAACAATTTCAATCGTTTTAAAATATAAATCAAATAAATAGCAGATACGTAAGCGTAAGGTTGCAGTGCAGCACAAATAAATAACCAAATCAAGGTAAAGTGGTTAAAATGATTTGCAGGTTATGTTATGGACACCCTCCCCGCCCCGAAGGACCCTGGGGGTCCCCGGACCCCACTTTGAGAACCGCTGGTTTATAGGCCATTTATTTCCTATCTTTTTGGGGCCTGCTCACATGATCCCTGTAAAATATGAGCAAATAGAATATTTGGATAAGCCCTTTTGGATGCCACACACACACACACACACACACACACACACACACAGCCAATGCAGAGTAGGGTAGGGAACCCGTCAACCGACTGGTGAAACCGGATAAGGTGTTTACAGTGCACGCTCCCATCCATTCCCCCTGGCCTCATATTTTCATTTCACATGTTTGAGTACAGGAGCTTACAATTCGGGGGATACCTGAACCAGGGGAGAGAGGTTTTCTATTATGGCTAAATTAGTATGGCTTTCATAGCCTTTATATACGGTATGATCGCATTTATCGGCAGATGACTATGAAAACCTGTCGCTCCGTCAGTCACGCCACCATATATGGCCGTCAGTCCATCATTCCTCGTGACATCACGCCCTGTCATTCATTGTCACCACACAGCCAGTCCTCGCTCTCCTGCTTATTGTCACTGCTCTGTCCTGCTGTCGAAGCTGAAATGTCTTTAACAAAAGCAATAAAAAAAGCACAACTAACAAACAATGTCTTAAAAAGATAAAATGAATGAAATCTTGTTCAAATAAAGGCTACTATCGGATCAAAAAACCTTCTCAGCATGTTCTTTTTTCTTTTGCATGCAAGTCACATGGTTCAGCGAGAGGGACAATTAGGGACAATTAGACTTAGAAAAAAAAGATGGAATGAGCTTTATCGACACCACCCTCCTCTCTGTGCGCGTTCTCCCCCTGGCTCTGTCACATCCAGAACGCCTGTGAATCAACGGTGACTTCTAAAGTGTCTTAATTGTCGCTTTGTAGACCAAAATCAAAACGAAAACTCTGTTTGAAGTTGGGGGGGGGGGGTACAAAATATATGATTAAAACCCCCTAAAATAATAGCAGTAAAAAGTGATGTCTGCGTTTGAACTTTTGCGCTTGCTGTCATATTCAAAGGGAATTCTTCCTCTGTCGGAACGGGGCGGGGAGATACGACCGGGAGCTTTGAACTGTGTGTGTGTGTGTGTGTGTGTGTGTGTGTGTGTGTGTGTGTGTGTCTGTCTGTGTCTGTGTCTGTGTCACGCGCGCCCGCGTGTCTCAAATCACAATACTTTTAAACTTATAGATTTATACATTGGCTATTCAAAAATAGCAGATCTACAAGCTAGCTGTACATCTGATAATGTTTTCATTGATTATCTTTTCGAAAAGTCTCCGAATATAAGATGTTTTATAGCGTTTTTTATTGTTTTCTCGCCCTCATCCTCACTGAATATACCCCCTCTCTCTCTCTCTCTCTCTCTCTCTCTCTCTCTCTCTCTCTCTCTCTCTCCTCCCATGCAGATCCACATCATTGACTTTGATGATGAGAATAACATCATCAATAAGAGTGTCCTCCTGCACCCAGCTGGGGAGATCTGGCACATCGGGGCCAGTCCTGCCGATAAGGCCGTGCTCACCACATGCTACAACAAGAGTGAGTCTTTACCCGTTTAGACCTTAATAGAGACGGCACCCGAGTTATCCTCCGCATTAAGTTGCTCAAACGCGCATGAGGCAATTTCACTCCTACTTCCGGGTAGGAACAGAGTGCATTCTGGGATTGATTGGGCCAAACTCATGAACTCGCTGGCTGTTGACTATCATTGCATGCATTCAGCGTTCACGTGTCATCATGAACGTGCACAATGATAGTCAACGGACCAGAGTGTTCATGAGTTTGGCCCAGCGCTGCAATACCATCTATCTATCTATCACACGGAACTATGCCATTTTTGTGTCCATATCACTACGCCAAATAGTTCCATGTGATAGAGGGGTCAAAGTTGAACGTAGGTCAACAATACAAATGACGTTAGTTTTGTGGATTTATTTACTTTTTCTGCGTGGCCCCAGTGCCCCCCACAAAATGACTGGAACTACATAATTTTGACCAAAACCAGAGCAGAACTCCCACCACGAGACTCAGGCAATCAATGAATACAGTTGCAAACACTATTTTAATGGCAAGTATTTCATACAGCTTAAGTTAAAAAAAAATCTGAACTATCCCTTTAAGGTCAGATTCCGCAATATACAAAGGTAACAAATAACAATACAACTACAACCGTACTGTACTGTTATTTGACCGTTGCATGGTTGCACCAGAGGCGCCTATGGGCTGGCGTGGTGGTGCTTAGGTGTAGAACAGGGAGGAGCAGGGTGGAGGGGGGCCCTCCAGTGGGGGCTCCCTAGCAACACACTGGTGTGTTTTGGGAATTGGGACAACGGTGTGTGCGTGCATGCGCTTGCGTGCATGCGTGCGTGTGTTAGTTCTAATGAGGCTGACGTCTGTATGTCAAAGTTCTCCACCAGAGTGTGCTGTAAACACAATCATTCCCGCCCCTTATAGGTTAAGTTCCCATGGCTTTAATTTATTCATTTGTTCACAATTAATGTGATGTTGTGCAATTCTCAGAGTAATTAGTATTCACTTTGTTTAAATTGACTTTATTTAAAAAAGGACGCTTTCCTTTTCCGCTCGTTAATGCACAAACGCTTCCCTGTCCGCCCGTCCGTCCGTCCGTCTGTGTGTCCGTCTGTGTCAACCTTCTTCTCAGGTCTAATTACCACAGGTAATTGGTGGAGAATGTCAGACGTGCTGTTTGAAGCAGGTCTTTAACAGGTGATCGATAGCCAGTCCTCCTGTGCTGCTGCAGCATTATGGCGTTCCGTGTTCACAGTCATGTCTCTCAGACCACTGATAGAATCAATACTAATGTCCGGACATGATGAGAGAGACAGAGAGAGAGAGAGAGACAGAGACAGAGAGAGACAGAGAGAGAGACAGAGACAGAGAGAGAGAGAGACGTTGGTTTCCCCTCCTATATACATAGGTTCAATCTTTGTTAAAAAAACGCCCTGACTATGAAGGGAATTTAATGTTTGTTTTGACACCGTTTGTTTTACATGACATCATTACATCACCTAATCGTTGAATCATTGAATTCCCTCCTCGACGATGTTGTAAGATGATAAGAGCGCCCCTCGCTTCACACGGGTGTGATTTTTTTTTTGAATCACTTAAACCCTGGTCTATAGACTTGGTAAACTGGAGTTGGCTCTGTATGGGGGGGCAGCAGTTACAGTATAGTTACCTGACGTCGGTTCCTTTATTCTCGCTACGAGATGGAATAAAAGATGAACAAACCAAAGGATTATTGTACCAAAAGAAACAAAACGATTATACCAATTTAGACCAATTTTATTACATTGGTGCAGAGCCGTAGGCCCTCCCTCGCCCCGCTCATCCTACGGATACAAATGCAGCGACTAGTGAGCCGCTGCATTGGTGAATGTAAACCATGAGGTAAACCAGGTGATGTAAACCAAAGCAAAAATGCTTTGGCCATGTCTCGCAACAAAAAGTGAGAACCCAACGGGACTTTGCTGTTTTCTCTGGAGACCAGTGTTGTGTAAAAGTGGCCTGAGTTTGCTATTTAGTTTGTATCGGAGTTTGTCATGTTTCTATTTTGTCTTTGCATTTTGGTAGACATTGTGAGATCATTTTATTGTATGACCGGATTATTAGAGTGGGCTGGAGGTTGCAGTGGTGCTACTGTACCTTACTTACTGCAGTCACTTTTCTAAATGTAAACATTGCAATATTGTTTCCATGGTGACAGGAAGAGTGGGCTTACGTACTTACTTACTTACTTACGCCTATTATCCAGAGACGAAATGTTTTTATAATCGTCATGGTGGCCCCCATGACGATTAGGTTCTAAACACTTATTTGTAACACTCTTTAAACGTGTCACAGTGTTTAGAATAGATTATAAGAGCATGTTTGTGAACAAGTAGCCTAAGCAGAGTACAGTACTGTACCCTACCTGGCAGGTGAAAACAAGATTAGCATTAACATTGGTTTACTTTACGGAGAGTGTGGCCTATCCATCTCCAACACTGTTTGAGGATCTTCTCTTCCTATCTGGCTTCCTGCTGGTTGTTGGGTGGCGCGTTGGTGCCACAGGGTTGTTTTAGTTGCTAATGGTGTTATAGGCCAGCGGATCTGGAGGTGTTGATGAATGGCTGGATTTAGTTTGTGGTGTTCACGACTTCACAGTGGTCCTCCGTCCAGGTCTCAGCACCATCGTGTAGGACTGACTTCACATTGCTGTTAACCCATTTAGGCCTGACCTCAAAATAAAATGAAAAAATCTTCTAAATCCTCCAGTTTTCCGAAATAAATATTTTCACGATTTTTCAGAAATAGCAGACCTACAAGCTCGTAGCGCGCCACTCGGTGGCATGTAGATCTGCTATTTTTCAATAGCTAAATTATAACATAATGTTTAAAACACCAAAAGGGGTTCCCGCCCCAAAATGGGTTTTTAAAGATCCTGATCTTTGTTGTGATGGCCAGGCAGGTATTTCTCCAGATGTTTTATTTTAAGTTGGAGGTATAAGCTATACCCTGGCCTTGCCAATCCTGACTTTCACGTCAGCATCTGTTCCTCCCCCCGCTTGTTGACAATGCTGCCGAGGTATGTGAACCCCTCAACCTCCTCCAGTGCTTCTCAGGACTGCCTAAGAAAACAACTGACAGATTACAACTTGTCCAAAATGCAGCAGCCAGAGTTTTAACTAGAACTAAGATGAGAGAACATATAACTCCAGTTTTGGCTTCACTGCACTGGCTTCCGGTTGTTTTTAGGATTGATTTTAAAATTATTTTACTTGTGTATAAAGCTCTCAATGGTCTCGCACCTTCCTACCTACATGACTGCCTGCCTAAATATGTCCCAAACCGCCCCCCTAAGGTCTTCCACTGCTGGCCTGCTCGCTTTGCCTAAAAAAATGGCAACCAAAAAACACGGGGAAGCAGCTTTTTGCTTCTACGGGCCGTCGGCATGGAACAAGCTCCCACTGTACCTTCGTCAGGCAGCCTCTGTAGACATTTTTAAAGCACAGATCAAGACCCACTTCTACAACATTGCTTTTAATTGATCTTTTATTTTTTTGTTATTCATGTCCTCACTGTATTGCATTACTGCTTGTTTTTTAATGTCGTTGCCTTGCTTTTCTTTTTTTTCTCCATTGCTCTGTAAAGCACTTTGAGCTGCATTTCATGTCATGAAAGGTGCTATACAAATAAAGTTTTATTATTATTATTATTATTATTATTCCAGCATGATGACTGAGTGCAGCGCTTGCTTGGTAGAGTTCACTCTCAGGACTATATGCTTGTCCCTCATGTGGACGTTAAGGCCGAGGCGAGCAGAGTTAGTTGCGAGTGGTGTCACTATATTACTGTAATACTGTTTACTTCATTGGCCCGTTTGACTGTCAAGGGTTCAGCCTCCAGGAAGAAACCCTAAATACAAAGTTAATACACCATTGCACATACAAACAACTCCAGGGTGTCTAATGAAGTACTGTCACCTCATAGACACATGAAAAACTGGAAAAATACAAAAATTGTGGCCCTCCATCTTTAAGTATATCATGTAAAGTATTCATGATTAGAACATGACTGAACATTTGACAAATTAGGTAATGTGTCTTCAATTTCGAAACGAAACCTATTGATCCATTTTTATTTGGGGCATAGACAAGAAGTTGAAGGGTCAATTTGAGTCTGATAATGAGGTACCGTGTATGTCCACACTGCATGTATACTTTACATGAGTTGAGACATTTTTCATCGAGGTGCCCACTCTAACTTAGTTCGGACGTGGAATACGCACATCGACAGGCTGGGTTCTGGGCTAAAGAAACTTCAGTAGATATTTGATGGAGCCCGCACACACCACATTGGTATTGAGAATTCTGACGACGTTTCGATCCATTTGATCTTCATGCATTTTGATGACGTCATTGCAAAAAAAAACTTCCCTCCGGCGTGCAATGGGAAATTGAGTCCCTATTGTTTACAATGGCGAATCTGCCGGAATCACCCTGAGTGAGTACTTGTACCTGTGGTGTGCGGGCTCCATCAAATATCGCACTCTGACTTAGTTCCCACTTTCCCTGTAACCGCTTCCTCCACACCTACAGTATATGGCTAGATAGCTAGCTTCTCCACCAAGACCAGTTAGGCCACTACACAGTTAAACAGTGTATACGTTTAGCTAAAAAAAAAGGCAGATCAAGCTCCGACGAAGCAATTAAAAAAAGACAATCTCAAATAAGAAGAAAGGAAAAAGAAAATCTCAAAGACAGAGAGAGAGAGGGGGGAAAAAAAGAAACATAATTAAATCTCAATTTTCATTACATTTAGCGCTATAGTGAAATGATGTCGGTGGACAAAAGGGGATAGAGGAGAGGGTTGGGGGTTGATATCCAGCTTACACTGTAGCATCCAAGACCATTTCAAAGGCAGGGGAGTCGCTGAGGAAAATGAGGCCGTGGATGTGGGAGAAGACCAGGCCTTTATTGTACAAGGCCTGATAGCAGATATGTCAGGGAGAGAGCGCTTTAAAAGGAAAGAGTAATTAGCGTGGCATCCACTAATGGCCGAGGCCTCCACTTAGAGGCTGCTGCTGCTGTGTGCACTGAAATCCTCTGTGGGGGTGTCTGCTGTGTGTGTGTGTGTGTGTGTGTGTGTGTGTGTGTGTGTGTGTGTGTGTGTGTGTGTGTGTGTGTGTGTGTGTGTGTGTGTGTGTGTGTGTGTGTGTGTGTGTGTGTGTGTGTGTGTGTGTGTGTGTGTGTGTGTGTGTGTGTGTGCGCACACTGAAATCCTCTGTGGGGGCGTCTGCTCTGAGCGCAGTCACACGGGGGAACACGCAAGGCAACGGAGCGCTACCACACACTGTCACATCAGAGATGGCGCACGTGTGTGTGTCTGTCTGTGTATGTTTGTGGACTACTAGTGCACTTGTATTGCTATACTTCTGAGGGAGAAATGTATAGTACAATTTTAGAAAATTGAGACATTTCCATGGGCCTCACAAGAGCAACGGTTGTTTTATGCTCGAAGTAAGGATTTGGGAAGTTAGGCTAAACAATTAGGCAAAGACTCCGGTCGGGGGTTGGGAGGTTTCTTTTCCCCCTATTTTAACACTTTCCAATCTACAAGCTGACAATGTGTCGCAGCGTGTCACGTTTTGGGCATGTGGATCTGCCATTTCCCCACTGCTATTTCCCCAATTGTTCATCTATTTCCGTGGCCCTCCTACAAAGGTCGATGTCCTCGCAAGTATAGTAAATCAAACGTGTGCGTCCGTGCATGCGTGTGTGTGCACTGTGAGACTGTTTGTGTCTGTGTGTGTCACATAGAGCAGACAGACATGACAGACAGTGTAAGACTCATTGAGATGGGAGAGGTTGGCAAGAACAGGCCTCTAGGGGCAGCAGATACTAGCAGGACAGGGCAGTCTCTCTCTCTCTCTGTCTCTCTGTCTATATCTCTCTCTATCTCTCTGCCCCCCCTACATGCTTCAGTTCACAAGATGACAGCTGCACTGGCCTTGGTTGAAGCCCGGGCACGCACGCACGCACGCACACACACACACACACACAGAGACACAGACACCCGCACACACACATGCATGCACATGCACTGACAGTTTCCACATGCCCTCCCACTGGCACCCAGATATCGTTGCTGTTGGGCAGAAACCTTGTATCTCCATATTTTAACTTTTTGTGTTTTTTTTTTTGTAAAGTGGGGTCCCACTTCGTTACACTGCAGTGCCAGACAAAAGTAGAACGAAAATAGCCGATCTGCAAGCTAAACATGCGTTGCATCGCGACGCGTTTTGGACTTGTAGATCTGTAATTGTTTTAGAGGTGCTCGGATCAGGTTTTTTGGGGGGGGGGGGCGATCCCGATTTTCTCACGATCGGCCGATACCTATCTTGTGCGTAAGGGGAATTAATTGTGTGTCTGTGGTGAGGAAGGGGAGAATGTTTAGGCCTGTCACAAAGATGCAAAGTAACAATCTGGGACAATCGAGTACAAGGTTTCCAGCACCCAACATCGACAACATGTGAGCAAAGTTGAGAAATGCTTTTTTTCCCTTCTTCTTCTTCTTCTTCACCGTACGTTGTTCAAGATGATCGCTCGCTCACTTTTTCCTGCAGCGAGCGCTGGTGTGTCGGCGTTGACTCTGAAACCACTCAAGAGCCGGCGGACTCGCGCCACGTTGCTTTTTAATTTGACAAATAGGCCCGGCGCCAATGCGCCATAGTCCGACGCCTGCCCACACACTGTCAATATCTACACCAAAATGAAATGTTATACTCCCCTCTCCGCCATGTTTGCTCTCTCTCCCGCTCTCTCTCTCTCTCTCTCCCGCCATCTCTCTCTCCCGCCATCTCTCTCTCTCCCTCTCTCTTTCTCTCTCTCTCTCTCTCTCTCTCTGGGATTGGTTTTGCCTTACAGCTTTCAAAACTTTTAGTCCAATTATTGTATCATTCACTGTTTCCAATTAGCAGCGCTGGCAGTCAGAAGAAGTGCACCGGTGCCAATTTGAGAGAGATGGGGAAAAATTGGTCGGGGGGGGGGGGGGGGGGGGGGGATACATTTACAGTTCGGGACCTTCTGCGCACGCACACACACACACGCACACACATACACACAGTCACACACACAGACACACACACACACACACACAGACACACACACACACACACACACACACACACACAGACACACACACACACACACACACACACTTCCAGAACATGCTTACATAACATTGACTCCCATTGTTTGTGTCTGTGTCCGTACTGCAGCCAGTGACAGCAGGGTGGTGTCGTGTGCGGCCGTTTGGAGGATGCCTTCGGACTGGGAGTCGGGAAGTCACGAGTCGCCCGACGACTCGGCCCACAACCCGCTGACCCTGGAGACGCTCTGTCGCCTGGACAGCGCTGCCCACGGCAACACCGCATGGTACGTACAGTATGCACCATACCAACACCGCCTGGTACGTACAGTATGCACTATACCAACACCGCCTGGTACGTACAGTATGCACTACCAACACCGCCTGGTACGTACAGTATGCACTATACCAACACCGCCTGGTACGTACAGTATGCACTATGCCAACACCGCCTGGTACGTACAGTATGCACTATAGCAACACCGCCTGGTACGTACAGTATGCACTATACCAACACCGCCTGGTACGTACAGTATGCACTATAGCAACACCGCCTGGTACGTACAGTATGCACTATACCAACACCGCCTGGTACGTACAGTATGCACTATACCAACACCACCTGGTACGTACAGTATGCACTATACCGTACACCGCCTGGTACGTACAGTATGCACTATACCAACACCACCTGGTACGTACAGTATGCACTACACCAACACCACCTGGTACGTACAGTATGCACTATACCGTACACCGCCTGGTACGTACAGTATGCACTATAGCAACACCACCTGGTACGTACAGTATGCACTATACCAACACCACCTGGTACGTACAGTATGCACTATACCAACACCACCTGGTACGTACAGTATGCACTATACCAACACCGCCTGGTACGTACAGTATGCACTATACCAACACCGCCTGGTACGTACAGTATGCACTATAGCAACACCGCCTGGTACGTACAGTATGCACTATACCAACACCACCTGGTACGTACAGTATGCACTATACCAACACCGCCTGGTACGTACAGTATGCACTATACCAACACCACCTGGTACGTACAGTATGCACTATAGCAACACCACCTGGTACGTACAGTATGCACTATACCAACACCACCTGGTACGTACAGTATGCACTATACCAACACCACCTGGTACGTACAGTATGCACTATACCAACACCGCCTGGTACGTACAGTATGCACTATAGCAACACCACCTGGTACGTACAGTATGCACTATACCAACACCACCTGGTACGTACAGTATGCACTATACCAACACCACCTGGTACGTACAGTATGCACTATACCAACACCACCTGGTACGTACAGTATGCACTATACCAACACCACCTGGTACGTACAGTATGCACTATACCAACACCACCTGGTACGTACAGTATGCACTATACCAACACCACCTGGTACGTACAGTATGCACTATACCAACACCGCCTGGTACGTACAGTATGCACTATACCAACACCACCTGGTACGTACAGTATGCACTATACCAACACCGCCTGGTACGTACAGTATGCACTATAGCAACACCACCTGGTACGTACAGTATGCACTATAGCAACACCACCTGGTACGTACAGTATGCACTACACCAACACCACCTGGTACGTACAGTATGCACTATAGCAACACCACCTGGTACGTACAGTATGCACTATAGCAACACCACCTGGTACGTACAGTATGCACTATACCAACACCACCTGGTACGTACAGTATGCACTATACCAACACCACCTGGTACGTACAGTATGCACTATACCAACACCACCTGGTACGTACAGTATGCACTATACCAACACCGCCTGGTACGTACAGTATGCACTATACCAACACCACCTGGTACGTACAGTATGCACTATACCAACACCACCTGGTACGTACAGTATGCACTATACCAACACCACCTGGTACGTACAGTCTGCACTATACCAACACCGCCTGGTACGTACAGTATGCACTATACCAACACCACCTGGTACGTACAGTATGCACTATACCAACACCACCTGGTACGTACAGTATGCACTATACCAACACCACCTGGTACGTACAGTATGCACTATACCAACACCACCTGGTACGTACAGTATGCACTATACCAACACCACCTGGTACGTACAGTATGCACTATACCAACACCACCTGGTACGTACAGTCTGCACTATACCAACACCACCTGGTACGTACAGTCTGCACTATACCAACACCACCTGGTACGTACAGTATGCACTATACCAACACCGCCTGGTACGTACAGTATGCACTATACCAACACCACCTGGTACGTACAGTCTGCACTATACCAACACCACCTGGTACGTACAGTCTGCACTATACCAACACCACCTGGTACGTACAGTCTGCACTATACCAACACCGCCTGGTACGTACAGTATGCACTATACCAACACCACCTGGTACGTACAGTATGCACTATACCAACACCACCTGGTACGTACAGTCTGCACTATACCAACACCACCTGGTACGTACAGTATGCACTATACCAACACCACCTGGTACGTACAGTCTGCACTATACCAACACCGCCTGGTACGTACAGTATGCACTATACCAACACCACCTGGTACGTACAGTATGCACTATACCAACACCACCTGGTACGTACAGTATGCACTATACCAACACCACCTGGTACGTACAGTCTGCACTATACCAACACCGCCTGGTACGTACAGTATGCACTATACCAACACCACCTGGTACGTACAGTATGCACTATACCAACACCACCTGGTACGTACAGTATGCACTATAGCAACACCGCCTGGTACGTACAGTATGCACTATACCAACACCGCCTGGTACGTACAGTATGCACTATACCAACACCACCTGGTACGTACAGTATGCACTATACCAACACCACCTGGTACGTACAGTATGCACTATACCAACACCGCCTGGTACGTACAGTATGCACTATACCAACACCACCTGGTACGTACAGTATGCACTATACCAACACCGCCTGGTACGTACAGTATGCACTATACCAACACCACCTGGTACGTACAGTATGCACTATACCAACACCGCCTGGTACGTACAGTATGCACTATAGCAACACCACCTGGTACGTACAGTATGCACTATAGCAACACCACCTGGTACGTACAGTATGCACTATACCAACACCACCTGGTACGTACAGTATGCACTATACCAACACCTCCTGGTACGTACAGTATGCACTATACCAACACCGCCTGGTACGTACAGTATGCACTATACCAACACCGCCTGGTACGTACAGTATGCACTATACCAACACCACCTGGTACGTACAGTATGCACTATACCAACACCACCTGGTACGTACAGTATGCACTATACCAACACCACCTGGTACGTACAGTATGCACTATACCAACACCACCTGGTACGTACAGTATGCACTATACCAACACCACCTGGTACGTACAGTATGCACTATACCAACACCACCTGGTACGTACAGTATGCACTATACCAACACCACCTGGTACGTACAGTATGCACTATACCAACACCACCTGGTACGTACAGTATGCACTATAGCAACACCACCTGGTACGTACAGTATGCACTATAGCAACACCACCTGGTACGTACAGTATGCACTATAGCAACACCACCTGGTACGTACAGTATGCACTATAGCAACACCGCCTGGTACGTACAGTATGCACTATACCAACACCACCTGGTACGTACAGTATGCACTATACCAACACCACCTGGTACGTACAGTATGCACTATAGCAACACCACCTGGTACGTACAGTATGCACTATACCAACACCACCTGGTACGTACAGTATGCACTATAGCAACACCGCCTGGTACGTACAGTATGCACTATAGCAACACCACCTGGTACGTACAGTATGCACTATACCAACACCACCTGGTACGTACAGTATGCACTATACCAACACCGCCTGGTACGTACAGTATGCACTATACCAACACCACCTGGTACGTACAGTATGCACTATACCAACACCACCTGGTACGTACAGTCTGCACTATACCAACACCGCCTGGTACGTACAGTATGCACTATACCAACACCACCTGGTACGTACAGTATGCACTATACCAACACCACCTGGTACGTACAGTCTGCACTATACCAACACCGCCTGGTACGTACAGTATGCACTATACCAACACCACCTGGTACGTACAGTCTGCACTATACCAACACCACCTGGTACGTACAGTATGCACTATACCAACACCACCTGGTACGTACAGTCTGCACTATACCAACACCGCCTGGTACGTACAGTATGCACTATACCAACACCACCTGGTACGTACAGTCTGCACTATACCAACACCGCCTGGTACGTACAGTATGCACTATACCAACACCGCCTGGTACGTACAGTATGCACTATAGCAACACCGCCTGGTACGTACAGTATGCACTATAGCAACACCACCTGGTACGTACAGTATGCACTATAGCAACACCACCTGGTACGTACAGTATGCACTATACCAACACCGCCTGGTACGTACAGTATGCACTATACCAACACCGCCTGGTACGTACAGTATGCACTATACCAACACCACCTGGTACGTACAGTATGCACTATACCAACACCACCTGGTACGTACAGTATGCACTATACCAACACCGCCTGGTACGTACAGTATGCACTATACCAACACCACCTGGTACGTACAGTATGCACTATACCAACACCGCCTGGTACGTACAGTATGCACTATACCAACACCACCTGGTACGTACAGTATGCACTATACCAACACCGCCTGGTACGTACAGTATGCACTATACCAACACCACCTGGTACGTACAGTATGCACTATAGCAACACCACCTGGTACGTACAGTATGCACTATACCAACACCACCTGGTACGTACAGTATGCACTATACCAACACCTCCTGGTACGTACAGTATGCACTATACCAACACCACCTGGTACGTACAGTATGCACTATACCAACACCACCTGGTACGTACAGTATGCACTATACCAACACCACCTGGTACGTACAGTATGCACTATACCAACACCACCTGGTACGTACAGTATGCACTATACCAACACCGCCTGGTACGTACAGTATGCACTATACCAACACCACCTGGTACGTACAGTATGCACTATACCAACACCACCTGGTACGTACAGTATGCACTATACCAACACCGCCTGGTACGTACAGTATGCACTATACCAACACCGCCTGGTACGTACAGTATGCACTATACCAACACCACCTGGTACGTACAGTATGCACTATACCAACACCACCTGGTACGTACAGTATGCACTATAGCAACACCACCTGGTACGTACAGTATGCACTATAGCAACACCACCTGGTACGTACAGTATGCACTATAGCAACACCACCTGGTACGTACAGTATGCACTATAGCAACACCGCCTGGTACGTACAGTATGCACTATAGCAACACCACCTGGTACGTACAGTATGCACTATACCAACACCACCTGGTACGTACAGTATGCACTATACCAACACCACCTGGTACGTACAGTATGCACTATACCAACACCACCTGGTACGTACAGTATGCACCATACCAACACCGCCTGGTACGTACAGTATGCACTATAGCAACACCACCTGGTACGTACAGTATGCACTATACCAACACCACCTGGTACGTACAGTATGCACTATACCAACACCACCTGGTACGTACAGTATGCACCATACCAACACCGCCTGGTACGTACAGTATGCACTATACCAACACCACCTGGTACGTACAGTATGCACTATACCAACACCACCTGGTACGTACAGTATGCACTATACCAACACCGCCTGGTACGTACAGTATGCACTATACCAACACCACCTGGTACGTACAGTATGCACTATAGCAACACCACCTGGTACGTACAGTATGCACTATACCAACACCACCTGGTACGTACAGTATGCACTATACCAACACCTCCTGGTACGTACAGTATGCACTATACCAACACCACCTGGTACGTACAGTATGCACTATACCAACACCACCTGGTACGTACAGTATGCACTATACCAACACCACCTGGTACGTACAGTATGCACTATACCAACACCACCTGGTACGTACAGTATGCACTATACCAACACCGCCTGGTACGTACAGTATGCACTATACCAACACCACCTGGTACGTACAGTATGCACTATACCAACACCACCTGGTACGTACAGTATGCACTATACCAACACCGCCTGGTACGTACAGTATGCACTATACCAACACCGCCTGGTACGTACAGTATGCACTATACCAACACCACCTGGTACGTACAGTATGCACTATACCAACACCACCTGGTACGTACAGTATGCACTATAGCAACACCACCTGGTACGTACAGTATGCACTATAGCAACACCACCTGGTACGTACAGTATGCACTATAGCAACACCACCTGGTACGTACAGTATGCACTATAGCAACACCGCCTGGTACGTACAGTATGCACTATACCAACACCACCTGGTACGTACAGTATGCACTATACCAACACCACCTGGTACGTACAGTATGCACTATACCAACACCGCCTGGTACGTACAGTATGCACTATAGCAACACCACCTGGTACGTACAGTATGCACTATACCAACACCACCTGGTACGTACAGTATGCACTATACCAACACCACCTGGTACGTACAGTATGCACCATACCAACACCGCCTGGTACGTACAGTATGCACTATACCAACACCACCTGGTACGTACAGTATGCACTATACCAACACCACCTGGTACGTACAGTATGCACTATACCAACACCACCTGGTACGTACAGTATGCACTATACCAACACCACCTGGTACGTACAATATGCACTATACCAACACCGCCTGGTACGTACAGTATGCACTATACCAACACCGCCTGGTACGTACAGTATGCACTATACCAACACCACCTGGTACGTACAGTATGCACTATACCAACACCACCTGGTACGTACAGTATGCACTATAGCAACACCACCTGGTACGTACAGTATGCACTATAGCAACACCACCTGGTACGTACAGTATGCACTATAGCAACACCACCTGGTACGTACAGTATGCACTATAGCAACACCGCCTGGTACGTACAGTATGCACTATAGCAACACCACCTGGTACGTACAGTATGCACTATACCAACACCACCTGGTACGTACAGTATGCACTATACCAACACCACCTGGTACGTACAGTATGCACTATACCAACACCACCTGGTACGTACAGTATGCACCATACCAACACCGCCTGGTACGTACAGTATGCACTATAGCAACACCACCTGGTACGTACAGTATGCACTATACCAACACCACCTGGTACGTACAGTATGCACTATACCAACACCACCTGGTACGTACAGTATGCACCATACCAACACCGCCTGGTACGTACAGTATGCACTATACCAACACCACCTGGTACGTACAGTATGCACTATACCAACACCACCTGGTACGTACAGTATGCACTATACCAACACCACCTGGTACGTACAGTATGCACTATACCAACACCGCCTGGTACGTACAGTATGCACTATACCAACACCGCCTGGTACGTACAGTATGCACTATACCAACACCACCTGGTACGTACAGTATGCACTATACCAACACCACCTGGTACGTACAGTATGCACTATAGCAACACCACCTGGTACGTACAGTATGCACTATAGCAACACCACCTGGTACGTACAGTATGCACTATAGCAACACCGCCTGGTACGTACAGTATGCACTATAGCAACACCGCCTGGTACGTACAGTATGCACTATACCAACACCACCTGGTACGTACAGTATGCACTATACCAACACCACCTGGTACGTACAGTATGCACTATACCAACACCGCCTGGTACGTACAGTATGCACTATAGCAACACCACCTGGTACGTACAGTATGCACTATACCAACACCACCTGGTACGTACAGTATGCACTATACCAACACCACCTGGTACGTACAGTATGCACCATACCAACACCGCCTGGTACGTACAGTATGCACTATACCAACACCACCTGGTACGTACAGTATGCACTATACCAACACCACCTGGTACGTACAGTATGCACTATACCAACACCACCTGGTACGTACAGTATGCACTATACCAACACCACCTGGTACGTACAGTATGCACTATACCAACACCGCCTGGTACGTACAGTATGCACTATACCAACACCGCCTGGTACGTACAGTATGCACTATACCAACACCACCTGGTACGTACAGTATGCACTATACCAACACCACCTGGTACGTACAGTATGCACTATAGCAACACCACCTGGTACGTACAGTATGCACTATAGCAACACCACCTGGTACGTACAGTATGCACTATAGCAACACCACCTGGTACGTACAGTATGCACTATAGCAACACCGCCTGGTACGTACAGTATGCACTATAGCAACACCACCTGGTACGTACAGTATGCACTATACCAACACCACCTGGTACGTACAGTATGCACTATACCAACACCACCTGGTACGTACAGTATGCACTATACCAACACCACCTGGTACGTACAGTATGCACCATACCAACACCGCCTGGTACGTACAGTATGCACTATAGCAACACCACCTGGTACGTACAGTATGCACTATACCAACACCACCTGGTACGTACAGTATGCACTATACCAACACCACCTGGTACGTACAGTATGCACCATACCAACACCGCCTGGTACGTACAGTATGCACTATACCAACACCACCTGGTACGTACAGTATGCACTATACCAACACCACCTGGTACGTACAGTATGCACTATACCAACACCGCCTGGTACGTACAGTATGCACTATACCAACACCACCTGGTACGTACAGTATGCACTATAGCAACACCACCTGGTACGTACAGTATGCACTATACCAACACCACCTGGTACGTACAGTATGCACTATACCAACACCTCCTGGTACGTACAGTATGCACTATACCAACACCACCTGGTACGTACAGTATGCACTATACCAACACCACCTGGTACGTACAGTATGCACTATACCAACACCACCTGGTACGTACAGTATGCACTATACCAACACCACCTGGTACGTACAGTATGCACTATACCAACACCGCCTGGTACGTACAGTATGCACTATACCAACACCACCTGGTACGTACAGTATGCACTATACCAACACCACCTGGTACGTACAGTATGCACTATACCAACACCGCCTGGTACGTACAGTATGCACTATACCAACACCGCCTGGTACGTACAGTATGCACTATACCAACACCACCTGGTACGTACAGTATGCACTATACCAACACCACCTGGTACGTACAGTATGCACTATAGCAACACCACCTGGTACGTACAGTATGCACTATAGCAACACCACCTGGTACGTACAGTATGCACTATAGCAACACCGCCTGGTACGTACAGTATGCACTATAGCAACACCGCCTGGTACGTACAGTATGCACTATACCAACACCACCTGGTACGTACAGTATGCACTATACCAACACCACCTGGTACGTACAGTATGCACTATACCAACACCGCCTGGTACGTACAGTATGCACTATAGCAACACCACCTGGTACGTACAGTATGCACTATACCAACACCACCTGGTACGTACAGTATGCACTATACCAACACCGCCTGGTACGTACAGTATGCACCATACCAACACCGCCTGGTACGTACAGTATGCACTATACCAACACCACCTGGTACGTACAGTATGCACTATACCAACACCACCTGGTACGTACAGTATGCACTATACCAACACCACCTGGTACGTACAGTATGCACTATACCAACACCACCTGGTACGTACAGTATGCACTACACCAACACCACCTGGTACGTACAGTATGCACTATACCAACACCACCTGGTACGTACAGTATGCACTATACCAACACCACCTGGTACGTACAGTATGCACTATACCAACACCGCCTGGTACGTACAGTATGCACTATACCAACACCACCTGGTACGTACAGTATGCACTATACCAACACCACCTGGTACGTACAGTATGCACTATACCAACACCGCCTGGTACGTACAGTATGCACTATACCAACACCGCCTGGTACGTACAGTATGCACTATACCAACACCACCTGGTACGTACAGTATGCACTATACCAACACCACCTGGTACGTACAGTATGCACTATAGCAACACCACCTGGTACGTACAGTATGCACTATAGCAACACCACCTGGTACGTACAGTATGCACTATAGCAACACCGCCTGGTACGTACAGTATGCACTATAGCAACACCGCCTGGTACGTACAGTATGCACTATACCAACACCACCTGGTACGTACAGTATGCACTATACCAACACCACCTGGTACGTACAGTATGCACTATACCAACACCGCCTGGTACGTACAGTATGCACTATAGCAACACCACCTGGTACGTACAGTATGCACTATACCAACACCACCTGGTACGTACAGTATGCACTATACCAACACCACCTGGTACGTACAGTATGCACCATACCAACACCGCCTGGTACGTACAGTATGCACTATACCAACACCACCTGGTACGTACAGTATGCACTATACCAACACCACCTGGTACGTACAGTATGCACTATACCAACACCACCTGGTACGTACAGTATGCACTATACCAACACCACCTGGTACGTACAGTATGCACTATACCAACACCGCCTGGTACGTACAGTATGCACTACACCAACACCACCTGGTACGTACAGTATGCACTATACCAACACCGCCTGGTACGTACAGTATGCACTACACCAACACCACCTGGTACGTACAGTATGCACTATACCAACACCACCTGGTACGTACAGTATGCACTATACCGTACACTGAGAGTATCTGCACTTTATACTTGGAGCGGTTTGTTGGGCAGTGGTGGAAAAAATACTGACCATTTTTTTACTTAACCCACTTTGGGGCGGGAACCCCTTTTGGTGTAAGCATTATGTTATATGCTTTAGCTATTGGAAAAAGAGCACATCTACAAGCTCATAGTGGCGCGCTACGAGCTTGTAGTTCTGCTATTTTTAGAAATTAAATATATTTTTTAATATTGTGAAAAATCGTATCGTGAACCCCATATCGTGATACGAATCGTATCGTGAGTTGAGTGAATCGTTACATGCCTAGCTCCTTGACATGAAACGGTTTGAGAACCACTGACATAGAAACAGGTTTTTCAGAAAACCGTTAGGATTTAGAAGCCACTTTTTTTTTGAATTGTCCTCAGGTCTAAATTGGTTAAAATGTTACTTAGTAACCGCTTCAATACAAGAATATTTCCTACAAGAAAGTATAATTTCCCTCGACTCCCTCTGTGACATTAACAAGTGCATGGAAGGTGCCGAGCCGTACCTCGTGGCGCAGTATTTCTAGCATTGGCACATAAACAGTGCACATTAGTGCAGCGATGTTTACCTTTTGTAAATGTATTGAATTTGTATTTGAATAATTCTTCATTAAATATAGTCTCTGTGACTGTAAGTGCACTCGAACCTAAACTCACAGCATCTGAAAGAAGAAAGGAAAATTAATTGGGAAAAAACACGGCCCTCACGCATTAGAAGATCAATATCAGTCACTAGAACCAAGATGACCCCGCAAATATTTGAGAGTGAAATTTTACTGCCAAGAATATTTCACCAAAAATAGAACCCACATAGCTCCACAGTCTTTTCAGCCGCTGAAGTTTTATGTTGTCGAGTAGACCATTAACTCTCGGGAATAAAACTGGCTGTGTATAACGTGTCTCGCGATCGTTATTTTAATAAACCCAAAAACGTAAATTCATCATTGCAACGCTTTTAGTTATGAGCCGTGAGTAAGGCCTGTGTTGATCAAAAAACGCATTCTGGGAAAATAATCCCAAGATAAAAAGGTTTAAAAAAAAAAAAAAAAATCTGTTCTGCTGGCGACGGACGGCTGGATGACTTCTGACTTCCGTTAAGGACTGTTCATGCACTGCAAGGTGATAAATCAGCCTGATATAACTTATATAAACTAAAGAAAGCGAAAAGACGTTAAAGACGTTTCTATTTTTGTTTTGTTTTTTGTTGCATTGTGGGCTTTCATGGAAAAATACATTAAAGACGTTGTCGATGGTTCTCGCATGGTCTCTCTCAGAGCCATACAGTAGCACTCAGCCTTCTCATTATTTCACTCTGTGCCCCACCGCCTTCTGTCGAATGCCACCCACTGCCATGCATGTCTTTGGGAAATGTTGTACGGTATAGGACTGCTATTTTTAGACTGGTGCTACTTCAGCGCTGATCTTTGGTCAGCTTATTATCTCCTCTCCTCTCTCCTACAACACAGACTTTATCCAGAGCCACTTGCAGTAATCAAGGTAAACGCGTATACGTCAATTGCATAGTGACGGTGATAACCGGAACCTATAGCAACAGCATGATATACAGACGAATCTGTAGGCTATACGTTGAAGTTTTTTTTTTTTTTAGGGGGCTAGTG